>NC_049997.1:6677035-6704498 GCF_000003815.2 Branchiostoma floridae
GATTCAAAGTCATACTATTTTAAACTATAGCGTGTGCTATGGCTGCTTTCTATACCACTTATTGATACATGCCTTACCATGTCTCAATTGGTCTTGCAAAGTTGACCAAATGTGTACGTAATCAGTATTGACAGTCCTGTCAATCATCATGATCAATCAGAATGCGCTACCTCTTCCCGTTTAGGGCCTCGTTGGCGATGACGTGGGGTGAGGAACGAGCAGATTTACTCAACCTGATTAGCATAATGCTTGTCTTACCCGTGCTCTTTACTCTTTAGGTAATGACGAATGTGCAACAGGAAACGGTGGATGTGCCCATTTCTGTGTCCACACTCAGAGCGGACACAGGTGTACCTGCCGACGGGGGTTCATGTTAATGGCGGATGGTCATGGCTGAGAAGGTGGGAGACTGTTTAGCTGTAATTCGTTCACATGATTCACATAATGAATTGAATGACAATGTAATGTAAAACATTTATTGACCTTAGCTTATTGACCCATGTCCAATAACCAATAGACCTATAGTTGTTGAATATTTGTTTAGTTAAAAATATATTTTTATATGATTCCATGTAGAGTAGGGAAATAATTCACACATATTGACAAACTTATTCTTTTTTTCACGGCTTTTAGATATAGCTTCCACTGGTAAGTTTCTGTTCAATAATTCGGAATTGTTGATAATGTTTCGTTTAGTACAAATCCAAGGTACAATTAAGATGCAGTCGAGACAACCAGGAGGTAGTTCTGTAAATATTATTGTTCTGCGCTGTTTTGATGTAAACGCATTCCGTCTTAAGGTAAATGAATTGTAGAACATGGTAATGTATGTGCAACATTTAAAATTGAGCCATTGCGACGTGTGGAATTACTTGAAGTTGAGCATTTTTTTTGGCCAAGAAGGTTGTATTTTCGCTAGCGTGGTGGTATTGAACAGCGTAATTCAAAGACTTTAAACGTATTCCATCATTTGAATTGTTTAGGTTCTGACAAATGATACGAAGTTGAGACCCTTATAGGCGAGACCTCACTTCTGAAAATTTAATCTGAACATGCAACGGTCAGAACTTTAGAGGTAGATAATATCTCTGCTCGAAAAACGTTGCAGAAGCTTGGGATATCAAGCAGTGTCGTTTTGAACTGCAGCGTTCTCTTTGGGACCTAAAACTGAGTAGATCGAGAAGACGTGAAGTGTTTGTCTCGTATAATCAACCAGCAAATATTAACGTTATAGGATTTAGAATTATGCAAATACAATTTTACTTGCAATTTTTTTTCTTAGTGTCAAGCGTCTTTATTACTACCATTAGTTTCCTTATTTTCGTCAGGAAACCACGCATTTGAGATCCTCCGTACCGCAAACCAACACTTTGAAGGATTCAACTTCTTCGTTATTAAGGCCAGGCTACCAGGTCACGGCCTGTCTGCTACTGAGAACTGGTGCAGGGACTACCAGAACCTCTGTGCCGAGTACGGAAGGAGACCAACGGGCTGTGGGGAGGACTGGGCAGTTGAGGGTGGGAGTCGCAGCCACGCAAGCAAAATCCGGTAGGTTCTGTTACATTTAGAACAGCCTTACTGTGCACTGGCAGTAAATTCTATCTGGTTTTCTCTGCTTGGGTATAGGCATTTTTAACATTGATAGCAGCCAGGTACATATTATGGTTATATGATTGCACCATCTTGTATCTAAATATATTCAATTTATTAATTATGAAATAGGGTTTACATAATCTCATCCTATTTCATCAATTGCATATTTCAGAAAGGTGTGATGATTTCATAGACCCTATGAAATAACGTTCTTTGACATTTCGCACTACGTAATGATTAGTACATACCTTCTTATGATCTCTCGGTGAACATGCAGCCCACCGATGATTAATTATATGATGATGAATGAAATACTAAATGGAATGTCCATTTATGGAAAACACTCATATTACCAAGAAATGGTTACTTAGAAGATAGATTTAAAGGTGTAACTTCAGCTTTAATGACCAAGTTGGCCTTTATTTTCTCTATTAATAAGTTTATCAGCGGCATTGTCAGAGTTCTCTATTATCTATTTTTAAATGGAGCAAGAGTTATCAATTGGTAAGATATCTTTGAAATGTTGTTGTGTTTCTAGATGCGTGACTGATTACAACTCTGACCCCTACATCAACAACGTGCTCGGCTGTTACTGGATGAGCCGTGTACATCACGTGGCAAACTTGGCTTTTTCAGCTGGAGCTACAAGCAGCACGAGTTTTGGCTTTAACGACTGTAACCGCTGCCAGCGTGGGATATACGAGAGCAGAAACGCTCTGCACTCGACCTCATTTGGCATGGACGGAACTGGAGACAGGACTGTGTACACCGTGTGCACAGGATCAGCAGGTAAGGATTTGGTGTCTATTAACACACCACAGGATGTACTATTGATATACAAATGAGCAACGTTGGCAAGAGAGTAACCCCATCTTTTAACATTCCCATATATGTTCATGCACAATAGATGCTGCGATGAAAATGTTATTGGCCAACACTTGTTTATCATTTCAGGACCCTGTCCGACGCTGACTCCACCAGACAACGGAGTGCTGAGTCCTATGGGAGCAAACTCCCATAATGACGAGGTGACGTTCACCTGTAACCAGAATTATGAGCTGGAAGGAGCCCCTAGTGTGAAGTGCCAAGCGAACGGAACTTGGAGCGACCGTATTCCAACCTGTACACGTGAGACAGTTTTTTTTTAAAGATTTAAACTTTTGTTTTAGTTCTTAGTTCAGACAAAACATGTCGCTACAGAAACTGCGCCATTGCTGTAGTTCAAATCAGATACAAACAACTCGATGACATTTTGAAGCAGAAATTTAGACGTACTGATATTTTAACATTATATAGATCGTCTATCGAGGTAACTTTTGTTGACCATAATATTTGCCTCTTTTGCAGATTCCGACCAATGTGCGACACTAAATGGCCGATGTGACCAGATCTGTACTAACTTCCCGGGCAGCTATAAATGCTCCTGCCGACAGGGTTTCGTACTGATGGCAGACGCTCACGGTTGTGGAGGTCGGAAAATGGTCCCTTGTAATATGCAGATATGCTTTGTTAATCGAAGATGCTGACTTATGCCTCGGGTATTTTCGCATGTGGGAAAGGAATAAAAGTGAACGTGTCTCTCTAGCTGCTTAGATTTAAAACTGCAGTGTCTCCTTAAACGTCTGTCCTTGTCCCCACTCAAGGGGGTCATACTTTTGATCTTCTACTCGTACAATACGTACAACACGTACAGAAGGGAAGGTTTTGGGTGGTCAGCCCTGGTAGACGAAAAACGAGCAGACGACAGCAATACAAAAGTGAAAATAGCAGTGTGGTTTGAAATTCATACTCATATTTGACTCCATACCAACGTCTAATGTACAATGGTGAAAAATTGATATTGTTTATAACTGTGACGTTTTCCTCTTTGATTGCTAAGTGTGTGGCCACTGTCGCGGCGGGGATGTCAACTGTGACCCGACGTCGGGTGTCTGCTCGGCTGGGTGTCAGGAGGGATGGAAAACACAGCTTTGTAATGAAGGTACTGCCTTCTTTGTTAAAAAAAGCACTTTTGATTTCTCTTTCGTCACATGATAGATAATGTGATTTCATTTTAATACATTGTAGTAAATCAGAGCAGGAGAAGACCCATTCGTTGGACATTAATTGAAGTTTTGCATAGTTAAAAAAATTACGTTCTAAATCAATGGTTGGCGTAAGATTTTGTGATCAGTTTTTATATATTTGGAGAGTAAAGATACACAGAAGTAAAAACATACCATCTGCTTTTGTTTTGCTGCGTTGCATGCTTCTAATTCTAATCTTCCCACAGCACGTTTAATTTCTTTTTCGCCACATGATATTAATATGATCTAATGTTAAATACATTGTCGTAAATCAGAGCAGGCAAAGAAATCTTCCCTTGTACTCATTCGTTGGACATTGCATACGTTCTAAATCAAAGGTTTGCGTAAGGTTTTGTCATCTGTTGTCATGTAAATGGAAAGTAAAGATACACGTACGTAGCTAGTATCAAATTGAAAAACATCATAATATTATGTTTTTCTTCTGCTTCCAATTCTGCTCTTCCCACAGCCGTGGAGCCTCCAATCAACCTGGCCATTTCTGACGTCACAGATAAAGGATTCAAGATCACGTGGTCCCAGTCCCCAGAGCCTGACCTTTATGGATATCGCGTCGTGGTGTCAAAGTTAGACATGACGACAGCTGTCAATCAAACCACGAATCAGACATCACTTCTGGTGTTGGATCTGTCACCGGACTCGGATTACGTCGTCGGCGTGACTTCGGTGTTCTTGTCGGCTGGTTGGCGGTCACAGAGCGAGGCGGCTGTGATACACGCATACACAGGTATGGAGAGCGTTGTTACAACTGATCATAGACAACTAAAATCAAGACCTCAAATACGTGTACCATAAAAAAGCTTTTACTGTGACGTCAGACGGCTAAATGTTAGGGCACATCCACAATCTGAGAGGAATAAAGTTTGCTGTGAAAAGTTATGTGTATGGTACATTAGACGATGAATATGTGCGATGCAGAAAAATCGTTGTCACTATTATCATTAGTACCATACAGCAAAAGATCACAAAGATCATTATAAGTTGATATCAAGTCCAAACAATTTTTCAATCAATTGAATTGACCACTAATTTTTATTATACATTTTCAGAGATGAGCTCATCTACTCATCTTCGGTTCGTGGAAGTGACCGAGTCCACGCTGGGGTTCACCTGGGTGCCCCCTAACGCGACCGTGACCGGATACCGCGTCATGTACGGACAGGGGGAGGCCACAGAACAACTCATCCCCTCCCCGGACCCGGGGAATAGATTAGCTTTGATCGAGGGACTTCTGCCAGGAGTAATGTACAAGGTGGAGATCATCACCATCGGATTTTACCGAGAGAGTGCACCTCTAGTCGGGTATAGCACGACTGGTGAGTACATGGCGTGTTACTTACATTTTACCATTACTTCAATGTCGCTGACGAAATATAGTGGATACTATCTGAAACGTCTGACCGTTTCCAAAATCACATCCAGTTGCTTGAGTAACTGCTTTTTAGCATATCTTATTACCTGGATGTCTAACCTTCATCGACGTACTTATACTAGTGTTTAGATCATAGAAAGATTTCCGTATCTGAAACACGTCGTGTATGTCTACCAAATATTCGCTTGCAGCCCCCATCTTGGTGCCCATCTTACTTCATCTTATCAAGTAGACAGATACGAGGGGCGTGCAAGAAGTAATGGCCCTGACCCACTTCCAGTCGTCTGATCTAAATGAAATTTTGTATGTGTAATGTGGTTTTTGATTTACTGGTGTTTGAACTTAGTCAGGTGCGAAATGGACCAGGTGTGAAATGGAACCAGTTGAGTGTCGCGCAGTGATCCGGTTTTTGTATTTGAAAGGACGCACACCAAAAAAGACTTTTGATGAAATAAATGAAACTTATGGTGATGATGCCCCATCATATGACCTTGTAAAACGCTGGCATCCTGAATTCAAACGTGGCCGGAAGTCTGTGGAAACAGCTCCCAGACCTGGTTGTCCCTCTTCTGCCATTGATGAGGCATCTGTTGGAGGACCAACCTGGGGTGTCCTACAAAAACGGTGTCCAGAGCTGGATCAAACGATGGGAGAAATGCATAACTCTGGGTGATTCCTATGAAGAGAATGACTAATATCTGTACCAAGTTTCATTAATCTCCTGCTATGGGAAATGGGTCAGGGCCATTACTTATTGCACGCCCCTCTAAACGTACTACTCCATAGAGATTTATATTCATGACTTTATTCTTATAGGGACATTACCAACTTCAGCTGCTCCACCCAACCGTACAAGTCTGATGACCCTTTTCTTCAGCCTACTAGCTTCAACTACACCAGCAGAGACAACGGAAACTACGCCAATCCTGGGGCTACTAAATCCTGGTACCATAAAGTTTTAGGTTCAACTGTTTCAAAATCATAGAATTTAATCATATCATTGGTGCATGTGCATCAGCATTACTGTCCTATCGTTGCCAAGGAAAACGTACATTTGTACACGTCGCGACAGAGACGACAACGGTAAATATCCGCTGGACTATTTTTTCATGTAAGGAGCAAAAAGACAGATACAGGTGTTAACATATTAACACTAGTCATATCTGTTAATATTCACTTGATTAGTACTCTCATAAATTAGAAGCACACACACGCGCGCACGAGCACCCACACACCCACACGTATATCCTGTGCAAAAGTATGCACATTAATGACACATTTACAAACAATCCAACATTGATTACGTGAGAGATTTGAGTTTCGTGTCAAGTATATCATTTATAATTTTGTGATGAAACAAAATATTTGAAAATTGGAGCATCTGACTGATGAGTCATGTTTGTTTAGCAGAAGACCAATCGGACGAAGACCAGTATCCGGACTACGTCTTCTACCTCGACCCAATAAAAACAACAACATCTAAAGGAAACAGGGAAGGTAAGAGTATCAAACTTTCTAGAACAAATGAAGACATTCTCTTCTTATCTATCTACTATTCTAGCTATTTTGTCTCCACCCTTTTCAGTTTTCTACTTCAATGTTTCACTTAGCGCTATGTCTGTCCATTCTCTGATATCATACCACCAAATTTCCGTTTCCTGTGCCTCTTTCTTCATCCCTGGCTGGTTCCTTGCATGGTAGTTTTGGCCGATGACTGTTACACGTGGCCTCTCCACTTCAGTTTTCTTTTCTTTATTGTGGTTTGTATATACAGATTTTTTTCTTGTCTATATTGCACAAGTATTATAGCATTTGAGGTACGGTATCTGAATATTCCCTACAATATCCCAGGCGCAATTAGTCTTTTCATCCAAAAGCATAGCTATACGTAAAATCGCTGTAATTAGAGTATCAAGTAAGTAAAGTTCAGCTTTGGTTACAAGTACGCATTGTCTGTGACAGGATTCCTTTGTCTTTGTTGTACAGAAGTCAAGCCAACCAGCACAACATCGCCAGAAGGCAGCAGGACAACGCCAGAAGACCAGGTTTGCGCTACAGAATTTGATGTTAGCGTTACATGGCAACTTTCTACAGATTTGTTAAAATATTTGTGACAAGAAAAACTTGTCTGAATACTGGCCTATGGGGAGTTACAGGATGAGTAGCGGATATTACAAGCGTAGAGATTCAACGGTAGTTTGAGCGTCTAGGAATAATGGCGTGGAGTGTGTTGTACGGCCTGTTGAGAGTCTTGACGTGGAGATGAACTTGGACGGAGACTTGAAATACTCGTCTAGCTACTTTACTTAAATTCTAAATGGTTAGTAGAGTGGTGACATACGTGTGTGCACAGTGCAGGTCTCCATGCAAAGAGGTGGAAGTCCAGTGTTGTAGTACTGAAAAGGACTGAGCTGCTTAGATATTCAGATCTAGGCTAGACCAACACATGGAAGTGGAGGGGTGTTCTCTAACTGTTGAATTTGCTGATATCACAACAGAGTGTTCCTGTTGGTGGTTGTCGAACTAAAATAAAGAGACATTGTCACAATTACGAGTAGAAATGAATGGGGTGGATGAAAAGTAGTCAAACGCTTTCTGATGTTCTTCCTATATGGTTAGGCACCACGAAATATCCATAGTCCGGACAGCATCTACGGTGACGTCATCTCATCCAATCCACAGGACGTTATTTATATGCTGGCTGGGGTAGGTCAAATCCTGTACTAAAATCATTCTTATTTTTCACAAACGTCATCGTGTAAGCCACCGTGTAACATTGTCACCGTGTAGGTCACCGTGTAACATTGCCATCGTGTAAGCCATCGTGTAACATTGCCATCGTGCAAGCCACCGTGTAACATTGCAACCGTGTAAGCCACCGTGTAACATTGCCATCGTGTAGGCCACCGTGTAACATTGCCATCGTGTAAGCCACCGTGTAACATTGCCGTCGTGTAGGCCACCGTGTAACATTGCCATCGTGTAAGCCACCGTGTAACGTTGCCATCGTGTAGGCCACCGTGTAACATTGCCATCGTGTAGGCACCGTGTAACATTGCAATCGTGTAGGCCACCGTGTAACATTGCAATCGTGTAAGCCACCGTGTAACATTGCCATCGTGTAAGCCACCGTGTAACATTGCCATCGTGTGAGCCACCGTGTAACATTGCCATCGTGTAGGCCACCGTGTAACATTGCCATCGTGTAAGCCACCGTGTAACATTGCCATCGTGTAAGCCACCGTGTAACATTGCCATCGTGTAAGCCACCGTGTAACATTGCCATCGTGTAAGCCACCGTGTAACATTGCCATCGTGTAGGCCACCGTGTAACATTGTCATCGTGTAAGCCACCGTGTAACATTGCCATCGTGTAAGCCACCGTGTAACATTGCCATCGTGTAAGCCGCCGTGTAACATTGCCACCGTGTAAGCCACCGTGTAACATTGCCATCGTGTAAGGCACCGTGTAACATTGCCATCGTGTAAGCCACCGTGTAACATTGCCATCGTGTAAGCCACCGTGTAACATTGCCATCGTGTAAGCCGCCGTGTAACATTGCCATCGTGTAAGCCACCGTGTAACATTGCCATCGTGTAAGGCACCGTGTAACATTGCCATCGTGTAAGCCACCGTGTAACATTGCCATCGTGTAAGCCACCGTGTAACATTGCCATCGTGTAAGCCACCGTGTAACATTGCCATCGTGTAAGGCACCGTGTAACATTGCCATCGTGTAAGCCACCGTGTAACATTGCCATCGTGTAAGCCACCGTGTAACATTGCCATCGTGTAAGCCACCGTGTAACATTGCCATCGTGTAAGCCAGGACTAAGTTCTAGTCAATATTTTAAAGGTATTCAATACTGTCTTTTTCCTGTAAGTGGACAGTGTGTAACTAGGACTACCTTAGCATTCACACCATATAACGGTTTCTTCTTGGTTGAGAATATTTCATCCTAAGAGACTATTTCATGTAAGAATAGTGAAATGTTTTTTTTTCTTCAAATTAGAATAACGCCGATGACGATGGAGGCGTTGATGAGTCGGAGAAGCCTACATCATCTGCCGAGGAAAAGTCACAGGTGAGCAGTGTTTGGGTATCTTCCATCTTTCCGTAGGCACGTCTTAGGTTCAACAATGATGGTTAGACATTCTGATAATGAGGTACGCAATACGAAAGTTACTCGAGCAACTTGGTACATTTTATAAAAAACGGCAAAAAAAGGCACACTCAGTAGTAACTTTGAAGAACATGTTACGAAATCAAACGAGTAACTATGGACTGACTAAACGAATGCGATTATGGAATAGTAAATTATTGTATCAAGGTAAATAACTATGTGTAACGGAAGACCTCTTGACCTCCCCCAAACCTTGAACGATTGAAAACCGGTTTAGGCCGAGGGGTTTTGTACTCAAGGCTTGAGGGTTGAAAAGGTTGGAAAACATTAACGGGTAGACGTAATAACATCCGTCACCTTTCGTCAGTGACACTGACATTGACAAAAGCCACAAACGAATCGTAGTGGATGATACCCCAAAGGTCTTCGGGTGCTGTCACATAGGTCGTGCGATCGTCGTACGATGGCTAACTTTGGGCATTTTGGAGGACAAAAATGTACGTCTCCTGGAATGTTCCAACTGTCTTGGTACGCAAAATTTTTATTTATCATGCTTATGTGGTGCAATGATGTCGCAGCATCTCTCCCTGAATATTTGTATGCAATTCTATAGGGTTGATTGAACTAACAATGTGAAGAAAAAGTAGGAAAAGCTACTTTTTGTTTTGTTCAAATCTTACGTAGTGTACTTTTAAGAATACAGTACGCCTTTACCAAAAAGGAAGAGCATAGTACTAAGTGCTATGAGAAAAGAACGTAACATCATCCTCCGGCAGATAGACAAACGACTGACAGAACTTGAGATTAAAAGAGCGGATGACCTAGAAGTGTTAAAACAAGCTGGATGCCATGGCGATGATCTTAGACTTGTAAGGCTACTGCTGTCAGGTACCAAACTGAAGGTACGCGTCAGATCAACACATTCAGCAGACTTTGAAACAACCAGAGTCACCACAAGGAGATAGCCTGTCTCCAGTGCTGCTCACCTGCTACCTCGCAGCTGCACTGGAAATGGTACGGAGATCTTCTGCAAGACCCAATCCACCTGTCTCTACACTAGGTATGCCCCTAGAAATGGAGTATGCAGATGACGTGGACTTCCTAGATGAGGAAATAAATCCACTAAAAAGTCTCCTACCTGTTGATGCGAAAAATCTCAAAGACTCAAACATGTTCGTTAATGAAGGCAAAACAGAGGTCAGACATGTCTACCTGGCCGATAAACCACTACGAGGAGAAGAGGTTTGGAGGAAAAGTAAAATACTGGGCTCCCTCCTCTGTAACTCCGATGTAGAAGCACGCTGCATCATGGTCAACATTGCTTTTAGATCCTTCTGCAAGATTTGGGTCCAAAGATCCAGAATCCCTTTTGCAAAGAAGTTACATTGCGTGTTGTGTGTCCATCATGCTATATAACTGCAACAGTTGGGCAGCACCAAAAGCAGTTATAGAGAAGTTGGACGTCTGCGTGCAATCACAGGTCTCCAATGGCCAAAAAGCTTGGTAACCAACGACACTCTATACACTGCAACACCACACCTCTCTCCGCAAAAGTCGAGCAATCAAGGTGGTCTATGTTTGGACACATCCTCAGGATGCCACAAGACACACCTGCACAAAAAGCCCTTGAATTCTCAGTGCTAGGTTCCAACAGATACAAGGCACGCAAGGGAAGACATTGTGTCAACCTGCTTAGCTTGCTGAAAGCAGACCTAAAGCACAGAGGCCGAGTCATTCCTACAACAGTAAAGAAACTCCAAGAGCTGAGCTTGCAGGATGCAAAGTACAGTGGAAAAGGATGAAGAAAGACTGAATGCAGCTATAGGACTTTCCAGACTATAGATGCAGAATACAGTGACTGATGATGATCGATGATGTGCGAATTAATGTTTTTGTTATCCGCTCTTGTAGGTATGCCGCAAGGCACTTGAAAGATTGGGATCTGAAACGGGTAGGGCTCAGACGGTGGACCACCTGCAAGTTATCTCTGAATTAACGTCACTTGTCATTTCGTCATGCCCCAGCATTCGACAAGAGAACGCCTTGAAGGTAAGACTGTGCTTGTCTTTGTCAGCAGAGCTAGCCCTTTGTAATAGCCACAGCTACAGGCTAGTTGGTCAATGATTGGAAAAAAAATAATACAGTCTACTAGTCCTAATAGTTATTGTTCATTAATGACTTCAAATAGAATACAGCGCTAGATGTTCTGAAGTCCATCACCAGCAATCTGGGCATATCTGACCCGCTGACCGTCGAGTCTGTGGGAAGATGTAAGTACATTATTTTTACATACGTCATTTCTGCAGAGAAATTCTGTTGATTGTCTAATCTATAGCTTGCTCAATCATTTTCTTTCGTTAGCATTATTCACCAGTGCACTAGGCACCGATGCCGGTGACTTAGCTAGCGGTCTGTCTACTTCCTTTTGGTATAGTTGGTACCTTGTAATGTTTCTGACCTGTGTGACAACTTTCCTGGTTCATTTGACAGCTCTGGTAGTCCGTTTGTGCATAGTATAATGTCTATGACTTATATAACAATCTTCCCGGTTCCTTTTGGCAGCTCTGGTGGAGTCCGTCGCTAACCTGCTTAACGCACCTAAGGAAGCTGCAGAAGAGGATGCCGGGAATCTCCAGTCCGATCCAGTGGAGGACGATCATATCTCCCCAGAGGAGCGAGCTCAAAAAGCAAAAGAAAAGGAAGAAGAACAGCGAACTGAGGTAAAAATAAGCCTTTGGTGCTCACTCTAGGTTTTACTTCGTCCCCTTCAGCCCGTGCCATTTACTTCCGGTTATTTTATTTATGTAAATTAGTAAGACGTCAATATTTATTACAATCTCCTCTTCATCAAATCGTTCATTTGATCACAGCTAAAGACGCGCATTGTTTAGAGAAGTCATCGTGACATCCAAACATTTCCACATTCACGGACGGGCGGAAAAAATTAAAGACGCATTTCTCTTAAAATCAGAAAACCAGCAACAAAAGATCGGGCTTTTCGTCCTTGTCTGCCTCCAAAAAAGACGTCAACCCCAACCTGACTGGATATAGCCAACATTAATAGTTGATTAGTCTCTTTACAAAATGTTTTTCGCTGTCCGTTGTCACATGTATGCCCCTTATGTTTCTACTTTGTACTTGCAATTATCCTCCAGGAACGAAGTGCAAATACACTCTTCCAGGTATCCATGGCTAGTGACTATGATTAGACATTTCTATCAATTTCAGAGACAAGTCGTTGTCCAGAAAAGCCGCCAGGTCCTGGATGGTCTGTTCAACGCCCTCACCGACCCCATGCGGCCTGGAGACGCGCCGGTAACCATCAGCAGGGCCGGCGTTACGATGCGAGCACAGAAGATTTTCGGCTCCAAGTCTGGAGGCCAGGTGGTGCACACGGAGGATGGGGGGTTCCAGTTCCCATCCCAAACTGCACTTTTCAGGGAACACCCGCCTCACAACGTCACTGTGATGGTACGCGTTCATCTTTCTCCTTGCCTACTTTGGCTCTTCGCTACACAACAACTATGCTTCGTTGATATTAGATTCATGGAAAATTGTTTTGTTTATCTTTCAGTTCACACAGTACCAACAGAACCCATTCCCCAGAGGGCGCGGGTACTACCAGGCACGCTCCTCCGTCATAGAGCTTACGCTTCGCCGGAAAAACTACAAACCCTTGGTCTTCAGCAACCTCACTGACGACTTCAAAATCACCATTCCAGGCAAGTCCGGAAACAAACCAACGACAAAAACCATCACCTTCCCTGCTTCGGGAAACGAAACTTCCAGCTACCATTTGCTGAACCTCAACAGCACCGCTGAAGGATTCCTGGTCACAATCACCCCGCTGAACACAAGCGTGGTGTACGGCGTGTCGGGCAGGTACGGCGGCCGCCCTGATGACCAAAACTACAACGTGTCCACGGAGACGTACGTTCTACCGGAAGAGTGTTCCCTGATGGAAACTCTCAGTGGCGACGAAGTGGACAGGACACAGGCAACAATGTTCATCAAAGGGAAGGCAGATCCGGTGGATTATCACGTCAAAGTTCAAGTTATTGGTGAGCTTTTCTGTTTTACCATCATTCCTAGGAAGTAGAGCAACTCTAATCCAGTTTACTAATACTGTTTCACAAACTTGAAAGAGTAAATTAATGTAGCAAATTTTGAGTAATGACGCTTCTGCGTTATTGTTGCCAAAGGGTAGTTGAAAAAAACGATATCTAAGTTTCGCCAAAAATAGTTACTCAAGCAACTGGATATGGTTTTGAAACGGTCAGACGTTTCGGATAGAATCCACTATCCTTCGTCAGTGACACTGAAGAGATCTGGAAGAAACAGGTCTTTTATACTCTAACTATGAATGAAGACAATTTCAGATGTCCAATAGGAAAGGTTGTAAGACAATTCAAATTGAAGACAATTTGGATTCCAGAGGCCATATATGAGAGAATATACAATCCCACCCTCAACAGAAAAGGGGGGCTACGTATGGACTTTCCGGCACTTGGGACATAGCACTACCCCCCCCCCCGCCAACAAAACTTTAGCTCCTGTAACTAAGACAACAGGAGCTAATTGACTCATTTGCATTAACTGTGTCTTAGCCTTGCTATCCTTTGAAATCCAAATTGTCTTCAGCTTGACTTTGGCTTAGCTTTGTTTTATTTGGAATCCAAATTGTCTTCAGTCTGAATTGTCTTACAACCTTTCCTATTGGACTGAAATTGTCTTCATTCATAGTTAGAGTATAAAAGACCTGTTTCTTCCAGATCTCTTCAGTGTCACTGACGAAGGATAGTGGATTCTATCCGAAACGTCTGACCGTTTCAAAACCATATCCTTGCTTGAGTTGCTTGAGTAACTATTTTTGGCGTATCTTATTACCTGGATGTCTAACCTGCATCGAGATATCTAAGTTTAATTTGCAGGATCTACTATTATGAATTAAAAGGAAAAACAATACTACAAGATTTTAATTTAGTCCTAAAAGTCTAACAAAGTCTACATGAAAATATTTCGTCGCTTGTGAACTTTCAAAGCGGTAATTCGCAAATATGTAAGGGAAGTAAGGAAGGGAAGTACTCTTTTCAGGACCGGCGACCGATTGCGACATCGGTGACAAACCAGACGAAAAGAACATACACACCAACGACTCGTACGCCTACGAGATCCAGTGGGCCCGTCTGAGCTGCGTTTTCTGGAGCGAGACCCAGGAAGCCTGGAAACCAGACGGCTGCACGGTGGGTACAGGCTATCGTTATATTATCAGATATAGATGTTTGTCAACATTTTCGTAGTAAAATGGTGTCGTGAGGGCGTAACTATCACGATGGTTCTTAACCACTTGTCCTACATACTGTCGATTACGGTAACTTATTTGACACTGTATGACCCATGTATCATTCTCAATATGCAACAATTCTGTCTAACCTTTAGATTGATGATAAATCCACAATTGCCAGCACCATCTGTCACTGCAACCATCTGACAGCGTTCGGAAGTGACTTCGCCACACCGCCGGACACGGTCGACTTCGGGGCATTAACGTTTAGTGCTAGTGATTTACGTGACAACGGCGCAGTTTTCACAACCATCTACGTGGTGTTCTGCCTCTTTTTGCTCACGTTGGTCATAACAAAGGTTATTGACCTTAAAAGAAAAAAGAAGGTACGCACTAGGCATTGTTCAAAATGTTATTAATGGGGGTGGATAACCGGTACAGAAAATTCAGGTCCAGGCCCGGTCAAGGTCTAGAGGATCAGGTCAAGGTCCGGACCTGAATCTGGACCTAATTATCTGTGAAAACTTGTGGAATGACCGGAGATCGGCGATACTGAAAACAATGGTCCATTTCGCTACATAGGATTCTGTTTGGTGGCGTCTCCGACGTCCACTAGCGTTTTAAAATCCTGTCTTTATGTAAACAACACTAAATGCCTCTGTTTTAGACCAAGTTTGACTGTGGAAACTTGGTAAGAATGGCAATCAACTCTACTCTGCTTCGCTCTAGTCATTTTCTTATACCTGTAAGCCCCCCAAAAGACGTGACTGTCCGCCGTTATAATCTCTTCATTTTCTATTCGGTCCCAATTTTTTTCAGGTCCAGTTTTTCTGGACCGGTCCAACAAGAAAAAACGGTTTTGTACCAGTACACCGTATCGGTACCCACCCCTAGTGTCGTCTATCAGATATGTATACATGTATACTTTCTAAATGTTCAATTTCTTCATGTATCACTACAGAAGAACCCTTCAATCAAACTGGACGATCTGCAGAGCGGTTTCCGGTACCGTCTCCATCTTTGGACAGGCACCGCTAAGCATGCTGGGACGGAGTCCACCGTTACCTTCAACATTTGCGGAGATGTAGCAACATCCGGTGTGAGAGTAGTCAGCATCACAGAGAAGGTGGGCATCAAGTTTACTAGCGTCCATTTTTAACCCTTAACACGTTCTTATCTTCAACGGCAGGTACTAACAGGTTCTATTTTTGCTGCTGTTTAGGTTTTTACCCCAGGCAGCCAGGTGACGCTGACCTTCAGCACAGCAGAACAGCTGGGTAACGTGGAGCTGCTGCAGCTCATGCACGACAACAGTGGGGAGGGGGGCCGTGCATCGTGGCACGTGGACAGAGCAGCAGTGCAGGATCTCACCACCAATAAAATGTGAGTTCTGAGATTGCCGTGGCTGTTTATATTCATCTCACTGCATCCATCCAGCTGCGGTTGCGCGATATGGCTACAATCCGGTTTACACATCAATTGTAATTGTCTGTTATTGTCAAACAGACTCAAATTGTAATGTATAACACCGAAGAACCTTCAAGCTAACAAAGTGTTTGTCTTGTCATTTTGGAATTACAGGTCCTATTTCTTCTGTGGCGAGTGGCTGGCAGCCGACCGTGGAGACGGGCAAATCGCAAAGACCTTTCCTGTCGCCACTGAGCAGGACCTGCGATCCTTCGGGTTCCTGTTCCCGGCAAGTCTGCGGAGTAATATGGAAGAGGAACACCTCTTTTTGTCCGTCGCTGTTATGCCTGAAGGTAAAAATTGCCAGAATTGTAGGGTATAAATTTGCTGTTTGAGAAATAAATAGATTCACAATTGCAAATTTTATAGTCTAGGAGGAGATTCTCAGAAGAGGCCTAGAAATGTGGTTTTGTAGCACAACCAGTACATAATGCATTAGTCCAGTATGATAGAATGATAGCATGATGTCTCCCCATCATTTTAAAGTATGTTGTTCTATGGTTTAGGTGGGGACATCATGGTTCTAGAGCTCTTTATCTAAATTTATGCAAATTAGACATTCAATGATAGTGGACTGATTATGTACAGGCTGGGCTACGAAATCACATTTTTCAGGTATCTCCTCCTGGACTATTAATTGCAACTTGTTCTTCTACAGGAAGCACGTTCACCCGCAGCGAGAGGCTTGGCTGTTGCTTGAGTTCCCTCACCTTGTCCATGGTGTCCAGCGCCATGTGGTCGAACGACGCAGAAGAGACCCAAATTGTGCAGGCCGTCAGCCTTGGCCCGTTCACCTTCACCCTGAACACAGTCTACAGGGGATTCATGACTGGCATCATCTGCCTACCCGCCATCATAGTCATCGTCCTGCTGTTCCAGTTCAGCCGACCCAGCAACAAGGGCGACCGCCGGGTCAGAGACGTGGAGACAGGCGACCCAGCAGAGGCACCCGCGCAGCAGAAACCAGCCAAGGGCCTGCCACACTGGTGCAAGTACGTGGCCTGGGTGCTGGTGGTGCTGTCTGCCGTGGGGTCAGCTGTCTTCACAGTGCTGTACAGTCTGGAGTGGGGCAAGGAAAAGTCCGAGAAGTGGCTGTCTGCGTACTTCATATCCTTTCTGGCGGACATGATCCTCCTGCAACCAGCAAAGGTGACGACGAAACTTAGTTTACTCTGATGATTCAGGAACAGAATGCCTCCAACCGTATCTGTATCTGTATCTATGTAGCCGGTATAACCATTAACCGCCCTTCGGCGTAACACACCAGCTTCGCAGGCACACGGCACGGCAGCAGCTGGTTATATTACTATGTGACACCGTCACACCTGGCTTTTGCACATTTATCTGCAACCGCTCTTTAAAACTATCCAACGAAGATACCACTACTGTAGTTCGTGATGCAAATTCGTCTGTTTATATTTTGGAAGCATCGTTGCATTTATTTCAATCAAATGATTGTAATTTCAACAAACAAGTTAAGTCACTTGCTCATTGTCACCACCAGTGCGCAATGTATTGTTGACTTTACTTTTATTGTAATGTTGTTTCAACCCACTTCTAACTTTTTCTGGGCTTCCACACGTTAAAAGATGCTAATAACCAATTTTTTCTGAGGATCTATTATAGAGGTTACAAGATCTTATCCTGATGAATTGTTCGTCACTCATAAAGGCAATCTATATCTTGCATAGTGTACATATCACCTTAATCCGAAATGGTTGTACAAACCTGACAAGGTCCCGTCAGTCTTCATCATTTTTCTTTATGTGTCTTGGTCAGAACGCCGATATGTTCAAGATTGCTCAAATTTAAACTTTTAATATTACAGGTGGTGCTTCTCGCAATCATCTTTTCATCCGTATTACAAAACCATACCGCGAAGAAGATTTTTGAAGACGAGGGGGACACCGTTTCCATAGGAGACAGCACTGTGACGTCACAAAAGCGAGAAGGTTTCGATGGTGAGTGATGCTGTAATAAAAATGTGGTGTAACAGTGACATCCATTCGGTACGATCATAATTTGATGGATTTCACTTTGGTCACAAGATAATGTGCAATGTCCATCGTCCAGGTTACAATTAAAGCATCGTCAGCAAAAGGTGACAGATTGACCCCATACGTGCTGTTTCACTTTATATACTATTAGGTATCAGCCGTCGGTAAAAACTCTATTATGATTACATTTTTTGACAAAGGCGGTCGATTTCGCATCAAGAAGAAGATGGAAAGGCTTTCTCAGATGTCCCTTGCGAACGTTAAGGAAGCGCGACGGAAGCGAGACAGAGACAGGAAAATCGGAGACGTCCTTTGGGTCATCGTGCGGTTTTCTGTGTTCCTCCTGCTCATCATAACGATCACAAACGCACACCAGAACACGACTCCGGCCTTCCACCAGACACAGAGCGTGGCCAACAGTTTTGTGTACCATACAGACGCTGTAAGTAGACCATGGTATTCTTAAGAGAGAAGTTGTATAGGGTGACGTTTTGTTCTTTAGTTAGGCAACTATAGAAAACGTCACTATAAAACTGGTTAGGACAAGTATGTTGGTCATTTGCACTGACCAGAACCCACTGTGATATTTTGTAATACTAGTATTATGTATTTTTTTATATAATTACTTGCTGCAAGTAATTATATAAAAATCCTTCAATAGAGTAGCACCGCATATTTTATAATGTGATCAAGACAAACTTGTAGACTTGAGGATTTTCCCCAAACATAGCTACACTGGGGAGTCCAATTCCTTACATTTTAAATGTGTTGTGTCAGAAAACTCTCACAGACCTAATCAGGCCAGTGAAGGAGAATATTGGCTGGCCCGATCGGCACTTTAACTTTCCTGGAGGCGATCGGGCCGATGGCTTTCCCAACTCTGAATATCGTTAGACTCGAGTTGCAAAATTATTGAAACAGCAGTGAAAGATGTACTTATGAAAGCTCACAATCATCATCGCCGTGTCAACAGGCAATAAAATTGAATAATCAGATTTTGCTTTGCAATATTCACATTTTGCTTTGTATGAAAATCGACCTCATATCAGTATGCACAAATCGATACGGCAAAATTCCAATGCATGTACCTTATGTTGGTTAATTGACGTATTTCATCTGTAGTGCATGTGATATCTTTGTAATTGTGATCTCGCAATTCGGTCTTTAGCTGCAAGAAGTTTCAATTCAGTAAACCAGTCTATATTCAATATATCTTCTGAATGGTTCTACCGCCCAAAGAAAACAAGTTTATAACAAGAAACATGGTGTTGTTCGTCCTAAGGTGACAGACCCTCTTACCTTCTGGACCTGGCTGGAGGAAGTCGCTCTGCAGAGCTTCTACCCGGAGACTTCCTACAATGACGACAAGCCCCGCTGGCGGGAGCAGGGCTTCACAGCTGACATGCAGTCAGTCCTGGTCTCCCCACCTAGCCTGATCCAAGCCCGAGTGAAGCAAGGTGGGTTAAAACACTTCACGAAAGACATCGTTACCGAATGTTTACTTACTTTTTATCTTACAATATTCTAAAAATACTAATGCGAAAATAGAGGAATTAACAGGAAGATACATGAATTATATCTACGGTGTTTTTTTACTTTCTGCTGTCATCCCAGGGCTGTGTACTGTGCCTGCAGCAATGCGGAACTTTTCTGATAAATGTTCAGTAGCCTATGATGAAAAGACGAAGGAGACCGGAGCGTTTCAGAGGGGATGGAAAAGGGTCATAAATATGTCGGAGGTAGCATCAGAAGCCCCTGGATGGAGCCACCGCCTCAGCGGTTACGCCATCAAACCCGTCTTTGGTGTAAAATCGCACTACTGGGGAGACGGCTTCAGTCTGAACTTGGGAAAATCAGCAGACGAGATGCGCAGCATCCTAGCAGAGCTAAATGTCGACGGCTGGATCGACGAGCAGACCAGGGCCATCATTTTAGAAGTGTTACTCTACAACGGAAACCTAGATCAGTTCACGTCGCTGACGGTGGTGTTCGAATTCTCTGAGACGGCCGGAGTTTTCTCCCGTCACCACGTGCACACCTTCCGGCTTCGTCAGCAGCCGGGGACGATCGGGTACATCTACGTCGTCTTGGAAATCATTTACGTCATCATTCTCCTCTACGCACTGTGGAAAGAGGTGAAAACTGCTCGCGAGGCCGGCTTAGCCTACCTCAAGGAGCCATGGAATGTTGTAGAAATCGTCAACTTCATCTTGGCCTTTACAGTCATTGCCTTGTATGGATCCATGGCTCTGGTGGCTGTCCAGCGGGGGGAAGGTGTGCTACCCACATCACATTATACTTGATTATCCTGCACTTATGTTGTTGAATTTTGTTGAATAGTCATCAGTAATATATTTTGTGTGCTACAGTTCTAATAACGCACTGCTCTTTTTGATTTCGTCCAGATCAACTCCAATACATCAAATCGCTTGTGGACATAAACCTGATGTATGGATGGTTCTTGTCTTTCCTCGTCTTTCTCAACATCATGAAGATGCTACGGTTGTTGAGGTTCGACCCGTTCCTCGCCAAGCTGATGTCCGTGTTCCGGGGAATGGCGGTGGAGTTCTCTGCCTTCATCCTCCACTTCTTTCTCTTCTTCTCGGGATTTAGCATGAGCGGTTTTCTCATGTTTGGTACCACCGTAACGGCCTACAGGTTGGTAATTTGTAATGACCATATATGACAAGGGTGGCAGTTTGGCATTGACTTTATTTTGGATTGAAAGGTTCTGGGTTCAAATGCTTGGAATCCACAGCTCTGGTTAGGAACTTCCTCTCTGATGGGACGTCACACTGGAGGTCCCGTGTTTGAAGAGTGTCACATCTTGAGCAAGAGCCATAAGGACACCTACCGGTTATGAAAAGAAGCAAATAATAATAGAAATTCATGACAAAAAACGATTTCTATTTTCAGGGCCATCAGCTTGTCCTACTCAACATTGTTCCAGATGTCTCTTGGACTGTTTGATTATAGAGAGCTGTTTAATGAAAACCCCTTCCTCGGCCCCATCTTCTTTTTAACATTCATGTGCCTCGTCTACCTGGTGCTGATGAACATCGCTGTGGCGATCATCAACAGCGCACTCCCCGATGTGAGGAACCACGACATGCCTGAAGAGGACCGGTACTTCCTCCAAGGGTTATGGGAGCGATTTACCTCTTTGCTTGGGCTTCACCAAGCGCAACTAACAGGTAATGCCGCACCACAAATTAAAATCTCAGTTTCGTTAGGAAGTAACACTGACAATCGCAACCGCATAGATCCTTTTTTCCTGACCGTTTGATTTTCAGTACTCTATAAGTAGACGTTGATGGGGAAGATTGGCCTTCTTATAACAGGCCACTCTTCCACCGACACCATCGGAGAGAAAACGGCGCTGTTGCCTTACATTGTATCATGTACAAATGTCGTGCAATAAAATTCAAGTTCAAGTAGGATAAGAAGGTTACAGTCTCCCCATCAACGTCTGCTTAGAGAGCAAATGTTTATCTTTGTTGTGTTTATCTTTGTTGTGTTAATTGATGAATGTGCTTAAATCCGAACAGGGGTCAACTCCGTGGACAGGCTCCACGATAGCCTCATTGAGGTTGAGATTAAAGTTGAGAAGCTGTGGTTGAACAGAAGATCATTTTTCAACTGCAGGCGAGTAAGATTTCCTGTCAGAAGCATGGAGTGGATCTTTCCTGATGTCTTCCTTAAATTTTATCTTTTCTGTCCGCTTCTGTCTCGCAGCGTCACGGGGAACGTAAGAAGCCACGCGATCCCCGTTCGGTGGGATCGCCTGGCGCAGCGGCAGCGTGTTTGGCTCAGGACCGAGCTCGAGAGGTCCCGGGTTCGAAACCTGCCGTGTCACCGATCGTGTGCCCTTAGGAAGGCACTTAACACGACTTTCCTCAATTCACTCGGGTGGAAATGAGTACCTAGCTTGGGCCGGGGTCGTCTCTCGGATAGCAAGTAAATGGAGGTCCCGTGTTTGGGGAGAGCCATACCCCACCCCGTTAAAGAACCCACCACACCTTTCGAAAAAGAATCAGGGGCGTGCCCCGGTGTGCGATGGTGCAAACATTACAGTCGGCTACAGAAGTCTCCAGCATGTTGAAGTTGGTAGTCTCAAAAGAAAGAAGAAGAAGGAAGATATGTCCGTCTACCTGTATCGAGACGGGTGGCCTGCATGCCATGTTATCGGAGGCCTATAAGGCCTTATGTCTCATCCTCTACTCTCCAACCAGAGGTTCCGCTCCGGCTGTTTTAGACGTGTTTTAGGCATTTTTAACGGGCTTTCTATTTTGTACCGTCTTCTTTATGCACGTGTCTCTCAGCCGCAAAATAGAAAGCCCGATAAAAACGCCTAAAACCGCGTCTAAAACAGCCGGAACCGAACCTCTGCTTGGAGAGTATTATCCACGGCGTCTTGAAACTTGTACTTTTCGGTGTTTTTTTCAATCTTAAGTTCATTGCTAATTGACATATCAGCACGATCGCGCTAGAAAAGCAATAGTTTTGTGCGCATGGGAATATTGGAGCTCTACATGAAAGGGGCAAGCTTTTAAGTGTGAACGACAGCATTGGGATTTCAAGTTGCAGCTGTCACAAGATAGACCGACGCTGTTGTTCCGATGTTGCTCTTTTAATACATGAAACCTCTAAATCTACATAGCAGGACTTCACACTGCGAACCTCTCCGTCTCCTGACCCCCTCCTCCCTGCTCATGCGCAGTTAGCCTTGGGCATGCCAAAAACTATTGCAGCCAATTGCCTTATCCATCCGTTTCCAGGCACTGCTGAAAGGGTAACGGTTTTAATTCTTGATCACATCTATACGCCCTAGCACATCGACCGATGATGATGATGATGATCTATACGCCCTAGCATCTTCAACATTTTTTGTGTATCCTATCCCAATACAGGATGGAGGATTCGGAACTTCCTACAGAACCAGATTTTGTCCCACCGATGAGGAATGTCTCCAAGGGCGGAAGTGAGGAAGTCCGCGCTCCAAGAGGAGACCTTCCAGACATTGTGATCCACCCCGCCTCCCAGAGTACCCTCTCAGAGATCACAGGGGGACATCTTGGAGATGGAGAACCAGCCCCAAGTAAAGAGTGCGTCGAAAGTCCACAGTTGGGAGACAAAATGGTCCTGACAGTCGGCAAGATGCTGACGTACAACCACATCAAGGCTGCCCAAATCCTCCTCCGCCGCCAGTACCCGGCACTCCAAGGGCTGGAAGACCCTACCTGCGGTCTCTCTGACGTCGGGTTTGCCAAGCTGACCGGAGAGGGGCTACAAATCCACCACAGCGGTAGTATAATGCACTGGGTGCTGTCGTCTTACACAGACGGACAGGTGTGTCTGTTTGACAGCCTTGACGTCGCCATGATCATGACCAAGTCTCTTCAGATCCAGCTTTGCCAGTCCTACGCCGCGTTTGTTGA
Source organism: Branchiostoma floridae (assembly GCF_000003815.2). Classification (NCBI taxonomy): domain Eukaryota; kingdom Metazoa; phylum Chordata; class Leptocardii; order Amphioxiformes; family Branchiostomatidae; genus Branchiostoma; species Branchiostoma floridae. Next base: position 6,700,396 of record NC_049997.1, read on the forward strand.
CCAGGAAACAAACGTTCTGGCCGTCGTATTACCGGAGGTACAGCTTCAATGGGATGAGAACGACAGTGGGCTGTTCGCCATCGCCTGGGCAGTGGACATCGCAGAGGGGCAAGACGTGAGCAGGCTTGTGTATGACGACAGGAAGATGAGGAGCCATTTGGAGACGTGCTTCGAACAAGGGAAACTCACACCGTTTCCACGTCTGACCAGTCGCAGAGTGAGGATCGGCCCAACCAAGGCACACCAAATCTCACTGGTCTGCCGCTGCAAACACCTTGGACATCTGGGAAGGATGGAGAGGTGCAAGGCATGCCGGAGGATCTTCCACGTAAGCTGCCTGCCAGTCAGCCCTCCCAAGGGTTACAGTGCTTACACATGGGCATGTGGCGACTGCTCTGTGTAAAACAATAGAAATTGTATTGATTAACATTTTAAAAAACGGCAACTAACTGTCTGTCCCCAGACAGGCAAACAGACAGACAGATGGACAGACAGATGGACAGAAGCAAAGCCATTTTCAGATGCCAAGTTGGCGTGGTGGTCTCTGGAATTACCACTTACGATTTTTTTTAGTTTTGTGTGTTATATTGAAGACTTAGTTTTACTTCAGTGAAGTGGTGAAATAGCTCTGTTAGGTACATATAATTTCTTTTCTGTACATTTTAAAGATAGTATAATGCATTTATATGCTCTGTTGCTATAATGCTATGTGTGTTACAATATACTTGTATTATGGTGTGTTAAAATATACTTGTATTATGGGTTTAATGAATTTTCATTGTAACCTCCTGAAATGCTAGAAACATACTATTAAACCTGGTTTGGTTTTCTCAATATTGTGTATAATAATGCCGATTTAGGTTTCAGTAAATACTTCAGTAAATACTAGAATGACTGTCAACTACTGTAACATGTCTGTGCATTTCATCGATACAGGAATACTTACTTAAGCTACGTCATAACGTTATGTCATGTGTGCTATAATATACTTACATTATGTTTGAAACATTTGTAAATACCTTGATGCCCTGATTGCAAATAGTAAGAATTTCAAGGAATTGGTGTGTGAACTAATCAAGTTGAACCTGCATTGTTACCTCCTGAAATGATATAAACATACTATTGTTGTTGTCTGTACATTTCATCGATAAAAGATTCTTTAATATATATATATATAATATATATATATATGTGTGTGTGTGTGTGCTACAATATACTTGTATTATGTGTTTAAAACATTTGTGAATATCTTGATGCCCTGAATACAAGTAGTAAGTGTTTCAAGGATCAAGGACTTGGTGTGTTAAATTAACTTGCATTGTTACCTTCTGAAATTAGAAAAATAACTATTGTGGCTCTTTTGTTTGTTTTCCATACCTTGGTTTTTTTTAAGAGATTGAAAATGAAAGTTACGAAGACCTGTATCACATAAACTTTTTATGTAATACTTCAATCAGTTGCTAGGGGCCGCTTTTGATCACGTCACCGTGGCTGCACTCTTCACCCCAGCTAATAGGTTTCACTTTTGACACGTGACGACGTCAATACTGACGACATGTAAAACAACGATGCTGGTTGGTTTACGCCGTGATGACGCTTTTATTGCCGAATAAGGGTTTTGTATAATAAAACGTCACAGGTGATGCTTGGTACTGATTGGGTCACATCTTAATGACGTATATTTTGCTAAATAAGGGAAACTTAGTTCGAAAGCTAAACAGGCCGTTCTGTTTTTCTGTCAACAAGATAAAAATGGTTGTTGAAATCTATGCTTTCACTATTATGGTGATTTAGACTGATGTATGCATATTTTTATAGGCTTTGTGATTATATCATCTTGAAAACAAGAAAGAAATGTAGATATTTTGATGCAATACTTGTTGAAGCTGTATCTTGTAAAAACAAATACTGGAAAGGATGCCATATTTTCTCACTGGAGCTACATGTACATGTACTGCACATTTTCAGTTGATGTAGCTTGTAAACATGCTGACAGTGCCCTACTACAAATTTTGTCTGGTCCACTTTGGATGCCTGCTTTTCATTCAAGTTTTATGGTAATCTATATTGAGATTATGTTAGAAACTGCACACACATATTGTTTTTAATTTCAAGTAATTTGATGTTTACCTACATGAATGTACCATAATGGTACTGCAATTTGCAATCATCTTTACACATTCAGTTGTTTAACAATATCAATAGCAACTCCAATACCATCCTTTCAACATTGTCACTGATTTTTATGTTCTGTTGCAACGTATTCTATGTAGATCAGCCTAAGATGTTGTAAACAATGTGTAAATGAATTGCTGATATTATGTACTTGTACCCCCTTTCCACTAGGACGGCGCTCTCTCTGCGCTCCCTCTACGACCGTTTTAGGTCACAGCGAGAGCGCAGCGCGATCGCCGTCTAGTAGAAAGGGGGTCTAACTGATACATGTATAATGTTGCTATACAGTATTTCCAAAAATGATATTATTGACATGACAAATATTTTTATATCTTGATGTCATTGAGTCTTACAACTGTATGCTGTAAAGAAATGATGATCAGAAATGTGCCTACGTAACAATACCTAATCAGCAAAAAAAATGCAGCAATAAAGCTGCTTAACATTTGTGCAAGTCTGTGTGTGTTTCTTCCAAATAACTCTTGTCATTTATTCAAATTACTGTTGTCGTTTATTTAAATTACTCTTGTCATTTATTTAAATTACTCTTGTCATTTGTTTTTAGAATCTACGAAATCCTGACCTACATGGCATTGCAAATATGGGCCTTATAGAACTTTCAAGTCAGTATGTATGAGTACAAGACATTATAACCTGAACTTCTATTTAGAATAAGTTGCCAAATCTTAACTCTTAGGAAGAACACTCTGTCAATAGTGCCATAAGTTATCTTATTGACAGCTAGGGACGCCCTGTCAATACAGTACATGTAGTACCAAAATATTCGACTTGACAAGAAACCTTCTCTATAGTACCCCAAATCCTTATTCTAATTGACAGGAACGTCCTGTCAATAGTACCAAGACATTCTTATTGACAGGAACACCCCATCAATAGCCTCGAAATTTGGCCAATTTCAACTGTTTCAGAGCAGCACAAGGACTCTGATAGAGACTATGATCTTTGACACGTTTATATTCTTGTTTGTTAATTTGAACTTTTATTTATTCACGAAAGTTCAAATCGGCCTGCAGGCCGCTTTTTATTGAGGTCATTAGGGAAGAGGCAAGGATCAGACAAAGTATATAACAGAGATACAGTTTACATCGATTTAAGTCCTTATGAGTCTTAAAAAATTTCTATAAAATCGACCGTCTTCTTATTCTGAGACATAATAGAATCATATGACAGTAAACAAATTCTATGCTGAAGGTTGACACACATTTTAGGTCAAAGGTCTACATTGTTGATCTAAAACTCGATAATTCTCTACCCTCCGGGTCTTCTTAGAATTCAGCCTTGAGGTTTCGTCCTGCGGGGAGAAAAAAAAAGCTTTCCTGTCAGTAAATTGTCCAAATACAGACTTGGTAGCCTCGGTAATAAATTTTAGTCTCTACCAGACTTCCGCCTGGTCGAATAGTAAGTAATAAGGGACTTTGGGCAAGCTAGGAATAAAAGTCGAGTAGGAGTTAATTGGCCTAGGAATGAACTGGTCGGCCGGCGGATAGCTGGATAGATTGACTGAGATCCCGTGGTAACTTATTATATATTTGGAAAATAAATTTAAAGAACGTGTGATTTTTGTCATAACAGCGACAACCACGTTCACGACCCCAGAACACCGTCACATGTCGCACGGCTTTGAGTACCTACCTCATTTGCATAAAGAGGAACAAAGTTTGCCCGTGCAGGGTGGGTGTTTATGGCCTCCGGCTAGCTGACTACCAAGGTTCATTTTTCGGAGGAACTTCCTTGTCGGAGAGGTCCACACATTCTTTTAGAACGTAGCAAAACAATCGTTTTGGCGTCCTGGTAAACGTACAAATCGCCAGGTGTATTGTCGAGAACACCTTTTGTGTCTAAAGACCCTCAAGGGCGTTCTTAAGTGCGAGTTTACCTGGCGAGAGTTATAAGGTTGGACGTGATCC
>NC_049997.1:6704598-6721206 GCF_000003815.2 Branchiostoma floridae
ACATTTGCGGGCTGCTTGAGGTAAGCCGACACCACAACATGTTCACGCTTACATACTTGAAACGATAAGACGTCGGTTTAAAGTTAAGAGGTTTTGTGTTGACGGAAGGTTGCGTAAAGTTCACCTGTCGTGGTGCTATACCTTTACAAAGGGGCCTCAAGCCTCTTTCATTTTCGCTGTAACAGCGAGTTAACAAACAATGCTAACAATAAATGGCGGGCAACTAAAGAAACGTATATAGACTTAAGATACAAAATGACTTTTGTTACATAGACAGCGCTTATTTAAGTGACTCGTATCGTACCTGGAAGAGTTATTGCCACCTATTTTAGCAGATATATGTATAGTTTTTGCTCGTGTAGCAAGAAAAAAGGGAAGGAAGAAGATTTCTCGCTGTGGGTCAGTAGTTTCCGTATTTCGTGTGTGTGTCACGGTGGGTACATATGCCATATACGCCTACTTAAGCTTAGTCCAGTCAGGCTTCTTAAGGTTACGTTATGTGCCTTTTATATCCATCGCGCCATTCGGTGGTAGAAAGAGAGCCATGATTCGAATTTCATGGCACTTGATTTCCGTGTGCCGCGTGTGCCGTATATGCACGTTATACACGCCTACTTAGGCTAACGTCACACCAGTCCTAACAGGGGCCCAGCTGCAGCCGGGCTGTTCAAAAGGAAATATAGAAATGTATACGTAAAAATATACACCAATACTGGCCACGACTATTCTCCCTACGTCTAGTATAGTTTGGTGACTTCTCATAGTATTTTCCTTTTTGTTCCCGAAAGCTGCCCGGCCGAGCCCCGGTTTAAAAATGTGACGTATGCTTTAGTCCAGTCAGTCTTCTGTTTTAAAGGTTGCATTATGTGTCTTTTATATCAGTCTTGCCATTCAGTGGCAATAGGGGAGCCACGAATCGAATTTCATGGCCCATATGGCCTGTAAAAGCTCAACCGTAAAGCTGGAAAATTTAATTACGAGAATCGATTGCACGGTCTTGTACGGAGCCGATCTCCAATTGCGCAGTTTGTAACTCAATCTACGAAACTTGCACGCGATAATTGCGCAGGGAAAATCGGCCTGAACCATGCTGCATCAGCAAAGCTAAGTTCACAGCGAGGGCAAATTGATGTAACACACTAGTTCACCTTTAACTGTGGGGTAACCTATATCCGTTGTTTCCAATTGCGTCGTCTGTAACTCAATCTACAATCTGCGATAATTGTGCAGGGGAAATCGTCTAAACCATGCTGCATCAGCAAAGTTAAGTTCACAGCGAGTTCAAATGGCTACAGCACACTAGCTCACCTTTACATATGGGGTAACCTATATCCGTTGTTTCCAATTGCGTCGTCTGTAACTCAATCTACAATCTGCGATAATTGTGCAGGGAAAATCGGCTCAACCATGCTGCATCGGCAAAGTTAAGTTCACAGCGAGTTCAAATGGCTACAGCACACTAGCTCACCTTTACATATGGGGTAACCTATATCCGTTGTTTTCAGTTGCGTCGTCTGTAATATAACTCAATCTACAGAACTTACACGCGATAACTGTGCAGGGAAAATCGTCTAAACCATGCTGCATCAGCAAAGCTAAGTTCACAGCGACGCCGAGGGTAAATTGCTTTAACACACTAGTTCACCTTTATCGGCGGGGTAACCTATATCCGTTGTTTCTGAACAACAATGTATTCCGGGATACCAAGTTGACGGACGGTGGTTCCAGTTTGAAAACATCGTCCCTGGGATTTATCCCCAAACACAACAGATATAGGTTACCCCGCGGATAAAGGTGAACTGACGTTAACATATTCCTTGAATTAAGAACTTGTAGACGGAAGTTCAAGTAATTATTTGTGTCAGTGTCCGCCATACTTTGACGTTCACTTGCTGTGTCGGACCATGTCTATGTTGACCTGTTTACAACAAACCAGCTGGCGAAAGTACAGCGTACGTCCAAAGCTCAATTGCAGAGTTCATTTGCACTTCGCTGGGCACAGTACTAGTTTAATGCTGAAACGGCTGATGTAACAGATCAGGAACTTTTGATGCGGTGCCATAGAAAGGTGCAGAGGACCCATATATAGTCGAACCTGCCTTCCCATTTTGCTGACACCTATTGATACATATCATATGGATCCAGCAGCCACAACTTCCCTTTTCTGTCCACAATTCTATTACTCACAAACAGACCCGCAAACCGCATGGGATAATATAACCTTCTTGGTGACGGTCAACTTGAAGGATAAAGTTTATTTTCAAACTAGCTGTCTACGCCATACGGAGACAGTACTGGGGGAGCCGTAATGCTCTTTGCTTCTACGGTAGCGTGTTCTATAAATTCCTGTACACATCCAATCATCGTGAAACGGCAACATAGTTTCGTGCCTGTTTTTGGCTAATCAGATAAACTGACAAGCACGACACTATGAAACGATGTTTCTTCTGAGCACGAACAATGATCGTAAAATGTATTATGGCACTGGCATATTGGACTTCAACGCTCCACATATTTTGAAATAGGGATAACGTTACATGTACTACATCGGTATAGCACTAATCGCTTGTAATGCTTTTATCAATAAATATATAAAGCTTCAAAGCTCTAAGCAGACACGCACACACACACACACACGCGCACACACGTACACACACACACGTGTATACACACACATACACACAAGCCTACTCACAGAGAAAGAGAGATAAGAGAGAGAGAGACACACACACACACACATGCATGTCCTTGATACCAATAAATGTATTGCACGCCGGCAAGTTTGTGTGGGTTTTCCAAACTGGCTTTGTTGCAAAGGATCAATGTATTGGTTAGGGATATAAAGAACTACCGGACATGTTGGGTTTTCCAACATCGGCTTGAAGATAATTATTATTGTCACAGATAAAACATGCGTCCCGTACATCCTGCCCGTCGCAGTGGGAAGCTTTTCCCGGTACGTTTGCAATATTTCTGAGCAAGAACAATGGAACAAATGCAATGGTACAGTCATGACTTCAAGTACCAGAGTTACCAAGCTAGGATTGATGTGTTCAAAAATTCGTATTTTCCCAGAACTATCGTAGAGTGGAACTTGTTAATGTTATCACCAAGCACAGTAGGGGCCTCTTCTCTGGATAGTTTTAAAGAACGCTCGCAGATAGATGTGCAGAAGTTAGGTGTGACGGATCGTTCAGTGTAATATAACCAGCTGCTGCCGCACCGCGTGCCTGCGAAGCTGGTGTGTTACGCCGAAGGGCGGTTATACCGGCTATATAGATACAGATACAGATATTGGACTTTATAACACCCACACAGAGAGAGACATACACATACACGTCCATTGTAGCCTATCCCCTTACAATGTTTTCATGAGGAAGTGAAATAATAACAAAACACCCCACAGCATCTGCTCAAAGATAATAATATTATTTAAAAAAAAAAAATCACGGGTCTTAGTGGCAAGTATGCAGTTGTTGACACGCTGGCAGCACCAAATCCGTAGGTGTTTTGGGCACCTTTAGACAGATTAGCCGTGAGGCTTGGTAAACAAATTAGCCGTGAGGCTCGGTGGGCGTCACTCCACCGTCATGGGAGCGGGGGCTAGCGAGTATCGAACTCTGATTCCATCGCTCTAGCCGTTGCGCCACACAGACACCCCAATAATATTATAGTGCAGATAAAACATGTGTCTCGTACATCCTGCCCGTAACAGTGGGAAGCTTTCCCGGTACGTTTCCCACTGAATCCAGGATATCCTTACTGAGGAAACACGAACCTCTGTCCGCTAGTACTGACGAGTTCACTTGCCACTGACGTCACGACTGCGTCACGTCATTTCCTTACTCTATAACACGCAAAACTATTACTCTCCAAGCAGAGGTTAGGATTCGTCTTTTTATGCGCCTTTGTCGGGCTTTCTATGTTATCAGTTTATCTTGCCACTGATGTAAGGAGTGCGCCACGTCATTTCCCAAACCCATAACACGCAAACCATTACTCTCCAAGCAGACGTTAGGTTTTTGACGTCTTGTTTGGTGGTTTTGTTGGGCCTTTCTACGTTGTCAGGTTTTCTTTTGTCCGCCAGCCAAAGTAGACTCAAGAAAAACGTTGCGTTTTCCATCCATACATCTGCTTAGATATTAAAGCTAGTAGCCAGACGTTGATATACCGTATGTAAAAGGTCCCTAAAGCATTTTGAACACTAAAATTTCGACGACGCGTGCCTTTCTAGATCTGTAATTTAGTATCCACTTACACCCGGATCACTTTTTGAGAACCACCCTGTATTAAACGGAACGTTTGCACACATGTCAAGGTCTTTTGATTGCACCGCACCTGTTTTGGGTCACGCCTCCGGACAATGCCTCGGTAAACTATGCAGATTTATGGCTGATAAAGTTGGTTGAGTGCAGCACCCGTCACCAAACAATCAGTGGTGTCACATTTTCCTTCCTCAGGAGGGTGTAGATTTGTAGGAGTTTGTAAGAGCTCAGGACGCCGGCAAGTTTGTGTGGGGTTTTAAAAAATGGCGTTGTTGTTAGCGATATAAAGAACCACCGGAAAAGTGAGAAAAAAAAAGACAACTTCACAAAGACATACTGTTTAGTTTGTCACAAACAGGTAGGAAAACGTACGTAACGACGATAGCTCCTAACATGTAGATAAATTAATCTACATCTATCATAACTACATATGTATGTGCTTGTAACATGAGAAGAGAGAACATATGCCGCAAATAAAGGAAGTCCGTTCGATTGTATTTGTGGACATACGCTCTACTAGTTCTCTAATAACCGCATTTTGACTTGGAGTAACCATTGTCTGATTGGTAAATGTGGGCTAAATCATAGTTAATGTAGTCTTATACTCATGCAAATCTTAATCTAATGTCAGTAATGACTTAGTCAATACTATATAAGTGGCAAATAATTACCGATTAGTGTGTAGATTTAGTCCTCTTTGAAATTGATTAGCAACTTTAGAGCCCTGGATGATCCGCGATTACCTGGGATGTCAGTATCTTAAGAACGAGAGAGCGGCCTAAATTGGAACTGGAGTTCCTATCTGTGCCTGAAGAACTCTACACTACTCTACACAATATAATGAATAACTCTATCAAATCAATTGATTAATTATATCTACTACACATGCATTAATGAATGAATGAATGAATGAATTTATTAGGTAATGGTATGCAATTTCCTATCGTTTGTTATCTTTTCCGATAAGTTTCATTCCACCATAACAAAGAAGCAAGAAGAAACCGATTTCACTTGCTAAACAGTACTACTCTTGCTAACTTGACAATGTATACTTTGCCTGCGCTTTACCCACTAGCTGTACATGTGTGCATTATACACAATAAATTCCATTCATTCATTCATTCGTACCTGCAAATTAAAACATCAATTGCATGCATTAGAATAAGAACATATCCGCCTCGTCTGTCCAACTTCCCAAGCTTTTCTGCAAATTCATCTAATCCCCAGTCCCCAGAGCCAAACGTCCGCTGCATGTTATGACTATGACTGCCCTATGAGTGTTCAGTGCAGGTTACATCTAGCGGTCACGCCCTAATACGTCATACAGGTGTTTTGCGCTCGTACCCAGGGGTTTTCCACGCATCTGATGCTGTATATGCTTCTTAACAATCACAACTATCCACAATCACAATATATTGTCAATTTCTTGCTTTGATAGCGAGATACACGTACTTAGATATGTACTTTTGATGAGAGAAAACTGGCTTTTGCTTCGCCAAGGCGAATGTAACATATCCTGGTCTGGGATCGAGATCATACGTGCCCAAAAAAGTTACACCCATGGAGCGTTCCATTGGCTACATCGATAATTGTCAGACAAAGAAAATTACGTCTTTTACATATTAAAAGATAAGATTTACAACGAAAAATCTAAAAAGGGAATTCTTATAAATATTTTCCCCTGAAAAGGACAGTAGTATTTATTTTTACAAGTAAAGAAACAATATTTCCACCCCCGTAGATTTAAATGGGATCTCCTTATTTGCATACAAGGAAGTGGAGTTCTATGGATAGAAATCATGTTGTCTTGTTTGCCTTGCTCGCTTTATAGTTGGAATTATACGGAAATCCGCGCTTCGTTTGACAAGTAATACCAGCTTGCCTTGTAGATAGACATCTCAGGACTTGAAGAACATTCCTCTTCGCTTATTTTGTGGCCGCTGAAGCGCTATGTTGTGAAATAACGTCGGCAATCCTGAGTTCAATTTCCGAGGATACATCTGCGGTACATTTTGTGGAATCAACCCTAACCCGGCTGGCCCGGATTTTATCCAGTTTTTCCATCCTAACTTCTCGACATGAAGCTTGCCCTAACTTCTCTCGGCTTTTACGTAGCGCTACTGCACCTTGTGAATATTCAGGTGGGTGTTTGAATATTGTATGGACCCCATGTTTTATATGTGTGTCCTCAATGTTTAATCCTGAGGCAACCTGTACCTGTTGCTGTTTGTGTAACTGAAGTGGAGGGTGCTGGATGTTTGCTTGGGCCCACCTTAAGCAATGCTTCGACTTTTCTTCAGGGATGTTAAGGGTCTAAATGTCTTAAGAAAATACCATAGAGGACTTGATGTATAAGATGATATCATTTGATCATGTATTTTATGTTGATAGTTTTATGATATAAATAAATTGGGACATGTGTGATATTAGAACATGATGGCCTGCTGAATAGGCAATGGCAGGATTGTAGGAATAACACAGATACCTTATCATACCTTCAAATTGCTTGCTGTTAATGTTTGATATACTGTAAAGTCATTTATTTCTGTAGGGACTAGATATCGCTTTAGGAGCCTAAACCACTGGTAGGTTTGTAAAGTGTTTAAAGTGCACTGATGATTCAAAACAATTCTGTATAAATCAACAAAATGCAAGTTCACGATGTCATGATTTTGCAGTAAGAGGTCACTGCAAGAATAAGAGTGCCGCAAACATTTCAGGATTTTTCATCAAAACCAAATTGTTTGCCAATATTGGGCAACTGTTATGGTGACACACATTCCACACAACTGAACTCAGGCCCCATATGGATAAGAAACCATCCCATGGGTCTTCTTAACACATTCCTCAAGAGCCAATATTAAAATGGTCATATTAAAACAGCATCATATTTTATGATGTACAAATGTATTGTTTAGCATAGCCGTAACCAAGGAACTAATGTCAATGCAAGTCCAGGATTGAAACCTCAGGACCCAATCTTACTTACAGTATTAGTGACTTATATTTCTGTACTACACGTAGTTGGTTATCATTTCGTATTGTTAGTTTGAACTCTTGCTCCTTATGAAATTGCATGTAATCAAGTTTAATGCTTTAAGTACACATACCATTATAATTATGATACATGTACAAGACAGAAATGAATAATCTCCAGGCAGATTTACCGGTCATTAAGATAGTATTAAAGCTGGCCAAGGAGTATTATAACCAGCCAAAGGGAATCAGGTGCCCTTTGGCTATACTATTAGCCTTGGCCAGCTTTGATACTATCTTTAAGATGCCATCGTTAAATCTTCCTGGAGATTAAGAAATGCCAGCATGCCACAATAGAGCTTGTACTGTGTTGTAGTGACATTCATTTGGAACAAGGATACCCTGTTCACATACCCATGGCAAACAGTGCACATGTCCACATTTACTAATTCACACCTATGTGAAAGTTTACTTAAAGATGGCCAGGTTCATTTTCCCACACGCTTAACCAGTGTAATCACTAGTAGCTATGAAAGGTAGTAGAGTAATGATTTAATTACCTTTGACGAGAAGGTTTATGTTTTCAGTTTTGCCATGGTGTAGTGGCTATGGTGTGGGTCCGTATGTAGGTCAACAGCATAGCTCAAGAAGCTGAGGATGGATTTTCATGATACTGTAAATGCAGAAACTTTCGCGGCGGTTTAATTAATAGGCCTCTTTGGGGGCCCGGGCGATGTCACAGTACTGCAGTGGAGCTTCTAAGTTGGAAGTCGAATTTTCTGTGAGTGCCAGGCTCTTGATTTTTGGTAGTGGATAGGTCTTAGGGCAGGGAGTACATGTGTAAATAGGTTTATTATTGTAAGTTTGGGCCCCTAGTGGCTTGTTTGGAGCATTGAGCAGTGAGCATTTTCGTTTTGAGATTTGAACATGAAGATCGAAAGCTTGAGAAAGGATTAATCGATCGTCATGATTTTTGGTAGTGTAAATTATAAATTGATATGTTTTTTATTACAAACTTAAGGATGCCAGTTGTGCATATCATGAGCTAATTTACATAATGCTTCAGAAAAAAAAATTACAGAAAGGCATTTTAACATGAAAAAATCTTTCATGCAAGCGACTGCTGTTCTTTTTATATCTGAGGTATTGTACAACAGGTGCCTACCAGGACGTCAGCAGATTAGTAAATATTTAAGTCAGCAGATTGGATTAAAAATCAATGTGTAGATTAATCTTTTGTCTTCCACCTGCTTTCAACCTGCCAGTGCCTCACCGTGACATCACCACGTTTGCTCTTAATTCTTATTGTCTAGTAAATGATTATTTCTATCTTTCCAATCTGGCATACTGCTTTATTTCTAAACAGCTATTCTTTTTGGTTTGACATGTAATTGTGCCTCTCGCTCCAGGTGTCCATAGCAACAACAGCACCTCCAGCAGCACCTACTCCAACTCAATCAACAACCACCACTCCGGCTGCAACAACCACCCCAGCTCCGACTGGTTAGTATCTTGCATAAACCATAAATGGAAAATAATAAAAAATGGCCAAATTTAACAATGTCATGCAAAATCGCTGAGTTGAATCCCTGTGTAATTTACTGTAAAGATAACGAAGTTAGTATATATTATGTAATGATGCATAACACATATTCTGCATTTCTTTATACCAGCTGCAGCACACATAATTTGCCTATTAAAAATTGTAAAGATACTGAAAGTGTTATTGCCGCTACATGTTGTTGATAACATCAGTGACATAAAGGCATTTTTATGAATGATTTTATGTCTTTGGTAACATAATCAGTGTCAGAATGCTGTCAATGATAATTTTGGTTGTCACTTGCACTAACTTTGACTTGTAAAAGTTCTAGTGAGTGTCTGCCGTATGATTGCCTGATTATGCATTCTTGTTCATAGATCTACATTATATTGTTCAAATCACTGTTTATACTGTAGGTCCTCCTTCACCCACCACTATCGAGTTCAGCAATGTGGGTACAGACAGCCTAGATGTGTCCTGGACTGGCTCTGCTACTGCTGCCACCTACAGAGTGACCTACCAACCATCAGAAGGGGATGAAAGTGACTTTGGAAGTGCCACATCTGCCACAACTCTCAGCATTACTGGTCTGTCCCCTGGAACCCTGTACACCATCAAAGTGTACGGCATCAGCAGTGCTAATGTGGAGGGAAGTTCACTTGATGGAAGTCAGAGGACTCGTAAGTGTTTTTGTGTTTCACTATGTTTCACTATGTAGGCTGCAATTGTTGCCTGGACGCAGGCTGAAATGATGTGATTTAATTTTTCATCATAACAGATCTTTACTTTGCCCCCCCCCCCCCCCCCCCCCAGTAAACAGGTAGCTTGGTTCAGGACAAGAGATGAGAACCAAATTGCAGCATTCTCTCCCAGCACAACTTTGTATCCTAACAATCCTTTACTTTGACCCTCCCAGTGCCCAATGCTCCCGGTGCCGTCAGTCTGAATGGTGCACAGACGACTACAGGCATCCCAGTAAACTGGGTAGCTGCTGTAGCTGGAGGAGAACGTTCTGGATATGAGGTTGTCTACACACCAGACGGTGAAGCTGCCCTTGCTGCGGTGACAGCAGCTGCTGGAGCCACATCGGCTGATGGACCAACCCTGGTTCCTGGTCAGCTGTACACCATCGAGGTTTATGCAGTGAGTGGGACGGGTGAAGACAGGACAGAGAGTGCACGGATGAGCACCACAGTCAGAACATGTACGGCAATCATTTTTCTATTTCTGCTGCTAGCTTGATGTAGCAAGAAAGTCCATGATTCAATAATTCATTAGCCTGAATTCATTAATGGTTGCATGTTATCAACAGAGGTGATGTTTTGTGCGTATGCTCAGTGAGATCGCGTGGTGCAGCGGCAGCGTGTTCGGCTCGGGACCGAGAGGTCTCGAGTTTGAACCCCGCCGTGTCAAAGATCTTGTGCCCTTGGGAAAGGCACTTCACACGGCTTTCTTCACTTTACTGAAAATGAGTACCTAGCTTCAGGGTCCGTCCCTCGGATAGGACGTTAGATGGAGGTCCCGTGTATGGGGAGAGCCACACCCCATGCATGTTAAAGAACCCCCTCACGTGCGAATGTGCGATGGTGCAAATCCTTCCATCTAGAATTGGTGATTCTCTACAAATCACCCAGACTCCAGGAAGAATAGTGACATATCAGTCACTAATGGAGATCTGTATCAAACCAAACAAAACCAAAGTTAAGTACTTGCGTAGCTGCCCGAACTTTGACCCACGACCTGTGACCTCTCATCAGTTTCACTGGTGGCCACAGACTCCTAATTGCAGTCCTGCATTAGAATACATTCAAAACATGTAAGAATGGGGCTGTGAAAAATCACCTACCTCAGGTTACTATCAATTTTCTTCGAACAATGACTGTTTATTAAAGGTAGAGAACGTACCTCCAAATTTTCGATGTCTGTCAGTACATCTTGGACGCGGAGAATGGTCTAGTCTCAATCTCGTGAGAGAATACGAGACTAGACCAGGCTTGATTAGATCATCTGCCCCCTCCCCCCGCCTCCTTGCGGAGAAGAGGTAGGTAGGACTTGGGAAGCTCCCAACCCTCGTTGCGGTTAAGTTTTGCTCCCTCCAGCTGGATGTGGATAGCCTCCTTGATCTTTCTGTGGGCCTTGCGTGCCTCAAGGTCAATCAAGCCTGGCCTAGTCTCGTATTCTCTCACGAGATTGAGACTAGACCATTCTTCGCGTCCAAGATGTACTGACAGACATCGAAAATTTGGAGGTACGTTCTCTACCTTTAATAAACAGTCATTGTTCGAAGAAAATTGATAGTAACTTAAACATACGTGACTGATGAACCTCTTCAATGACCACCTACCTCAGGTTTAGTGGGTGGTAAACCCACATTGGCAGCAAAGTCTGACTTCTATATTGTCTCTCCAGAAACTTTCGGCCATTTTCGTACGGTGCAAAGGTCAACAGACTACAGCAGAATGCAATCTTGCTGTCCTCCCTGAGTAGGTCAAAGGTCACCAAACGTATATCTTAGACTGCCCAGGACACCCCAAGCATAGCTACAGTAAAAGCCTAGTTTTTTTACAGAATAAAATAGCCAAAATTCTTACCTGTCATTTCCAGCTCAAAAATACCAACATTTCCCAAGGAAAAGGCTGCTTTTAACAAATCAAGTTGACTGGCATCAAATTCGACCTAATGCGCCTGCGTAATAGTGGCCTTTCACCTGGTGGATAGGGGGTACCATAGCTCCTCCATCAAGTTTCACCCACCCACCCACCTTGTGGTTGCTTCTTTAAGCATTAAAGTTCTTACCAAGCCCATTCCGTTTCTACGGTCTGTGTGTAAGTACAGATAATTTTGGTCTATGAATTTAGAATCTAAAGTGATTTGTGTGTTTCTCTGTATGCCATTTTTATAGCATCAAGTGTTTAAAACTGAAACAAATCATGGACTGTGGTGAACAGATGGTCAGCCCCTGCCCATATAAGATGACATGATTAACACTTATTTCTATGTGGCTGTAATAATGTGCTTCAACAGTAATTAATAACTTGCACATGTTCGTCAATCACACACTTAAAAGCTAGAAAATGATTACAGTAAAATGCTAGTACAAAAAGGCTAGATGGGCAGAAGCTGGACTTATGTCAGTAACCAGTGCCAGAAATAGTTTTGATAGTTTTTGAGGCACACAGAGGTGGCTGGCTACATGTATATGAGAAAATCATTGTATATCACACCATATGCATGTAAACAACTCTACATTTGTAGCTGCTGTTTGAAGTCATTTAGAGATAAGGCCCCTACCCTACATGTATTTGATGATTAGAGGATTCATTCTTTGATAGTAACATTAAAAACAAGTTTTAAACAATTTAATTCTGGGTTGATGAGACTAATTGTAGCATCTGACATAAATCATGAGTCTTTTTGCTCTATTTTGTGCTGGGATGTCTATGAGCTTGTTTGTCATTTTTTCACATTATTGCATCATAATCAGGCCCGTATAATTTTTGTTCAAGTCTTAACAGATCCTTACTTTGACCCCCCCAGTGCCCAATGCTCCCGGTGCCGTCAGTCTGAATGGTGCACAGACGACTACAGGCATCCCAGTAAACTGGGTAGCTGCTGCAGCTGGAGGAGAACGTTCTGGATATGAGGTTGTCTACACACCAGACGGTGAAACTGCCCTTGCTGCGGTGACAGCAGCTGCTGGAGCCACATCGGCTGATGGACCAACCCTGGTTCCTGGTCAGCTGTACACCATCGAGGTTTATGCAGTGAGTGGGACGGGTCCAACCAAGACCGAGAGTGCACGGATGAGCACCACAGTCAGAACATGTATGTCAGTCTTTTTACATTTTTTTTTTGCTAGGGCGAGGTGGCATGATTGTGTATCAAAGAGAACGTCAACTGCTTGATGAATGTCACACTACTCTCACCTCTCAAATAGAAGTACCCCCTGGAATAAAAGTACCCCCCAGACAAATCTTCAAAATCTAATAAAAGTACCCCCTGGAATAAAAGTACCCCCCAGAAAAATACCAAATTGACATGTAAACTGTGTCCATACTACTTCTGTCCAAGAGAAGATGATCAGGTAGGTTCTTTTTACTTATTTATGCCTGAGTACCAATGGTTTTTGGTGTATTTTGGGCAACTTGTCAGCTCATATCTTTAAGATTTACCTTTACATCTTAAAAATTTGTAGTAAGTAAATAATAAACTAATTGGACATTGTAAAAACACTTATGGCAAAAATTATTTTTGGCAAACATGACTATGCATGACTACATGTACATGTTTGTAAAATAAATAACCCCCAGTTCAGAAAGAAAGCTGGACAGCTCTAACAGTTTCACAGCCTTCCAGAGCAATCCCCAGTGTAATTCCTACAAGTTAGAGCTCTTTCATTCATGCCATTCATTGTACTTCATCTATTATCTAGGGGAACAGTTCACTTGAATGCAGGGAAAGAACACATTTCAAGTTAGAAAAAGATTCGATGTTTATAGAAATACAAAAGGGTATTTTGTAATATTGTATTTCAAAATACTGAGTGGAAACTTAGAGACAATAGTAAATTGTTATTTGGCCATGTTTATCTTTAGAAAAGGTTATGGAGTAGTAACCAAAATAAACACAACTTCCCCAAATGTTTCGATCATAGACTCAGCACTGTAGCCACTCCCCCAAAAGTGTTACATGCATGAGAGACCTGAGAACTCTGTTGGAGCAAGGATAATCTTTTAGTTTTACAACTTCACAAGCAGCATAAACTAGAATTTTTTCTCTATCCACAACTTTACCTGCAAGTTGGTAAAAAGAAATACATTTTAGTGTAGAAGTTACCAGGGAAAGATCGACATATAGCTGAGAATGCGACATCTAACAGAAATGTTGTGATGGTTCCCATGCCAACGGCACAACCCTAGTAGACTTCCCGGCTCCATGATCACAGGCGGCACGGCTCACAAAGCTTGAGTTATTTAACTCCGCCCCCTTGGAGGCGTGTCCCATTAGGAGAGGTCTACATGGGCTGGCATCACTGCCGGCCTCAAACAATGTAAACAGAGATAAAATACATCGGAAATTTGAAGAGAACACACTTGAAACCTTTCCATATCTTTATTGGATTTTTTTTTACTTGTCCAAGATTAGTTGCACACTTCTAAATTTACTTGCCGGTTAATGTGAAATCAAGCTAGTGGGTAATTTGAGACTTTTGCCGGAAAAGCTCTCAAGCTGCTTCTCTCAAGAAAACTCCGCCCTTCAGGGGGCGTTGGTCGCACGCGCCACTGCTGACTGTCGGCAACTTTCAACAATGTAAACAACAGATTTACGTGGGGAAAATGATACTTTTTAGATAGATTTAGTGAATTTTGAGCAAAAATACTGCGGAAATATGGGCAGAAAATTCCAACTTTCCATGTTTGTGAGTTCCCTGGTTAGTCAAAAAAGCCCAAATTTGAAAAAAAAATAAACGTACCGTCTAAAATAAGGACGTACCGGGTGGATTCTGAGGCGGAAAAAAATAAACGTACTGGTACGTTTATTTGAGAGGTGAGAGTATAGATTTGTATGAAATATAGCTTTAATATAGCTCTGCCAAGGTCAGCTTTAGTCTTTGTTTCTCTGTACACCATTTTTATGGACTGACTTACTAATGAAAATAATAGTTGCGACAGAAACAAAACAAACTTTACTGTACAATGTCATGTGCAATTAGAACCCCCTCCACAATGACCTTATGTACTCAGTTGAATACAAAAATATGCATCAAAACAGAACTAATTATTTTAGTGTGTTTTAATAGTCTCCACACAAGTTGGATGGGCAGATGCTTCACCTACATGTATTTGAATAAATGCTGCAAAACATTATGGAATAAATGTTGCTAGATTTTGGTGTCAAAAAAATACTCAAATGGCTGTACATTTATCTCACAGAATTACATATTATACTTGTCACACCTGAACCATTCCAATCAATATAACTTTCAGCTTGCTAAGGTAGGCCTTTGGCTCCAAATTTGTATTTGTTAATGGGAAAGGTGGCAGGAAGTTGAAGCAATCTTTTGAAGAGGAACGTACCTTATTTCATTCAAACAGATTCCATTCTGTGATCATGAATTGTGGTAAAAACAAGTTTTCAATAAGACTCATCCTTGTTATTTTTGTTTTACATAGTAGAAGTTAATCTGAATTTGGACATATGATATATTACTTAATATGTACAGAAGGTACAAGCTGCATTAAGATCTGATGTTGATCCCCTGCCATCGGGATGGATCCCAACTCTCTTTTTCATTAACCCTCAAGCACCCGACCTTTTTTTGTGACTAAAATGACTGAGTGGGGTCCAAACGGACCCCAAAATGTTTTGTTCATAAAATCTCAGTACCATTTCTTATCGGCGATCATTGTATATACATTGCTTCTTCAATGTAAGAGGAAAATTTTGAGACGTTAAGGTGTTGCTAATTCCGACTCATTATCATAATTTATGCTAACATTCAGAAGGACCACATTTTGCACTAAACCTATTCCGACCAGATAGGGGAATTTTGAGGCCCTCAGCAACATTTATGTCGCATAACTCATGAACGGCTAGAGCTAAAGCTACGAAACTTGGTAATTTATCACAAAATATTGTTTGCAAAAGTTTTTAATGAATAAAGTAAGTTTATCATTTTTGGGGGTTGCCATGGCAACCATATTCTAACAGGCATATTTTTGCCAAAATTTGACCATTTCAATTTAAACAAGGTTTTCTTGGTAAACTATACCTGTTTTCTGACAACAATTGAATTCTGTGAAATTCAATGTCATTTTCATGACTTAAAATTTATAACTTATGCTAATTTCATGACGTCATTGGTCAAAATCCAAGATGGCCGCCCTGATTAGGCAAATGACGTCATAATGTCGTAACATTACATGTTGATGACACAGAAATTTTTGTGATGATTTAGGTTTACATTATTATTATTGTCTGAAAGTTTGGTAGTCATACTATAAGTGGTTAAGGAGTTAGCCTCCAACGTTTGTTTTAAAAACTGCACATTTTTGCTGGGGTCCGTTTGGACCCCAGAGGGACGGAACACAAACTTTCTTTATAATTTCCACATTATTGTACCAATCTTTGCGAAAACTTAGGAGAAGGTATAAGACATATTGACTGACAAAGTCACGGAAGGATTTTTTCTTCAGATCAAAAGTGTTCAAATGGCACTTCAAAATGTACGCCTGGGGTCCAAATGGACCCCACTCGGGTGTTTGAGGGTTAAGTACAAGGGGTGATCAATAAGTTTTTGACCTGACCCAGAAATAACAAGCACAACTCAGATTTTGAGGCACAACTTCATAGTATGAAGCCTTTTGCTAATATCCTCCAAATTACAAATCATTGGAGTCATTACTTTCCCGGCATTAGTTTTTTTCTAAATTAGCAGGTAAGTGGCGAGAAAAAAGTGGTGTGAATTGTGATCAGACATGTGTGGGTCGAGTTCCCCATGCCGTAAATTAACAAATGACATTGTCAAAATGTTTGATAATGATTCTTTTCCTATTTCAAGCAGAAAGAATTGGGTGTCTAACATCCGGCAGCGCAAATTGACCCGCACACTCAGGTCAGGTCAATTGTCCACGTTTTTTTCCTTCTCCCTTACCTAACATTACTGGGTGTCGCCTGCTAAGTAATGATTACAATAATTTGAATTTTGGTACATATTTATATAAGACTTTATGCTTGACATCTATGCTTCGAAATCTGAGCTGTACTTATTATTTCTCGGTAAGCCGAAGACTTATTGATAACCCCGCGAACATGTATAAAAGT
>NC_049997.1:6721797-6739442 GCF_000003815.2 Branchiostoma floridae
GAATGATAACTTTCCCTTAGGACATGTATAAAGTCTTATATTAAAATGTAGCAAAATTCAAATTATTGTGATCATTACGTTGCAGGCGACACCCAGTAACGTTAGGTAAGGGATATCGAAAAAAAAGTGGACAATTGATCTGCAACTTGAGGTGTGCGGGTCAAATTGTCTGATCACACTTCACCCTTCTTTTTCTTGCCAGTTACCTTCTAATTTAGAAAAAATGAATGCCGGGAAAGTAATGACTCCAATGATTTGTAATTTGGAGGATATTGATAAAAGGCTTCATACTATGAAGTTGTGCCTCAAAATCTGAGCTGTGCTTGTTATTTCTGGGTCAGGCCGAGAACTTATTGATCACCCCTCGTATATGGTCAGTTCCTAATATGCTCAAAGTGTGGTTCCTTAAGCACGGACTTCCGGCTTGACTGTGAATGGAACTCAATTGTACCAATTGTTTGACTATTCTCAGACAAGCATATCCTGCTTTATCTGAACAATCCTTTACTGTACAATCACTTGTCAGGCAAGTATGATTTGATTCTAGTCTTGACTGTCCTTTACTTTGCCCCTCCACCCAGTGCCCAATGCTCCAGGTGCCATCAGTCTATTTTGTGCCACAATGTCTTTTAAGCTTGTTAGTCAATTCTTGCATAAACAATTATAGTATCATAATCAGGCCCGTATCAGTTTGGTTTGAGTCATAACAGACCTTTGACCATCCCAGTGCCCAATGCTCCCGGTGCCGTCAGTCTGAATGGTGCACAGACGACTACAGGCATCCCAGTAAACTGGGTAGCTGCTGCAGCTGGAGGAGAACGTTCTGGATATGAGGTTGTCTACACACCAGACGGTGAAACTGCCCTTGCTGCGGTGACAGCAGCTGCTGGAGCCACATCGGCTGATGGACCAACCCTGGTTCCTGGTCAGCTGTACACCATCGAGGTTTATGCAGTGAGTGGGACGGGTCCAACCAAGACCGAGAGTGCACGGATGAGCACCACAGTCAGAACATGTATGTCGGTCCTTTTTACTTATTTTTGCTGCCAGGTTGATGTACATGTAGCAAGATTGTTAATCAGTCAACTGTAACTTTATGAATGGCACACAGTGTAGATTTTGTGTAAGATGCAATTTAGATGCTGCAAAAATGTCTGATTCTCTGTGTTCCCAACAACTTATTTATGCTATGTTACATGTATATAACAGTTTGATATTTTTAAGGGCAGAAACAAAATAGATGTTACTGTATCATTGATTCTCCACATTAGAATGGCCTGATTATGTTTTGGATAAGGTGGCTGAAATAATTTGCATCCAATAATAAGTACCTTGAAATTAGTTGATCACAGGGCTAGAAAATGATTGCTTACTTCTAGTACTTTTGTTAGATGGGCCATAGCTCCTGGACCAGTTATGTCATTGTGCATGGTGCCAGAAATAGTTTTGTCAGTACACAGAGGTGGCTGGCTACAGTGTATATAATACTGTATGAGACACAAGCACTTTAATTGCCATTTAAAGTCATCTCATGTATAGAAGAGACCTTTACCCTTTTTGATGACATTCACAGGTTTCATTCTTTGACGGTTCATATAAAAGCAAGTTTTTTTAAACACATCAATGTTGGGTCATGATGAGACTGATACTTGTAATCATGAATCTCTTTTGTTCCTTTCTGCGGTGGCTTAAGGTAATGGCTATCACATAATTATACAAGCTTGCCTGTTACTTTCACATAACTGTGCAATCACTAATGTCAGGCAAGTATGATTTGATTCTAGTCTTGAAAATCCTTTACTTTGTCCCCCCCCCCCAGTGCCCAATGCTCCAAGTGCCACCAGTCTATTTTGTGCTGCGATGTCTTTTAAGCTTGTTAGTCAATTCCTGCATAAACATATAGTATCATAATCAGGCCCGTATCAGTTTGGTTTGAGTCATAACATACCTTTACTTTCACCCTCCCCCCCAGTGCCCAATGCTCCCGGTGCCGTCAGTCAGAATGGTGCACAGACGACAACAACCATCCCAGTAAGCTGGGTAGCTGCTGCAGACGGAGGTTTACGTTCTGGATATGAGGTTGTCTACACACCAGACACTGGTTCTGCCCTTACTGCGGTGACAGTAGCTGCTGGAGACACCTCGACTGCTGGACCAACCCTGGTTCCTGGTCAGCTGTACACCATCGAGGTTTATGCAGTGAGTGGGACGGGTGAAGACAGGACAGAGAGTGCACGGATGAGCACCACAGTCAGAACATGTACGACAGTCCTTTTTCAGTTTTCTTTGACTCACTTTGACTCATCATGTAATGCATTTTACAGAACAGTAGAGTAATTCGTTACATTTTAAATCTGTTTAAAAACAGTAAGGACTTTTGGAAGTAGTCCACCAACAGGAGATAGCTTTCTTTCTTTTGTAAATTTTGTAAGGTACAACTTGTAGATTCTGTGAATCAGAGATCATCAGATCCTGCCTTTTTTTGCTGTCTGGCTGTGTGTGACTTCAGTCCAATTCTTGTTGTCACAATAAAATTGATGAAACATTTATAGAAAAAATTCTTGATGTACATGTATGTACAAATGAAAGCACCATTGGGGTTACTTGCCTTAAAATGAATACATGTACCTCTGAGAGCAAGAAGCTGCTAAGACCTATGATTGTTGTTATTATTGTTCATCCATGTAGTACTACATTGTTCAACTTAGAAATAGATGTTGCTATTAATAGTAACAATGTGGGTTAAAAGAGCTATGAATTCTAGGTTGATTTTAGATACGTAGAAAATATCTAAGAAGCCTGGGTTTTTCCAGAGAGACGGATCTATTATCTGTAATTTGATATCTATATTTTATCACCAGGTCCTGTACATGTAGTTTTAGGCAACACAGATAGCTTGGTTCAGGACAAGAGATAAGAACTAAATAGCAAGATTCTCTGGCCAGCATGACTTTGTTTGTATCCTAACACTAAAATTAAATAACTCTTATCCCCCCCCACCCTCCCCCAGTGCCCAATGCTCCAGGTGCCGTCAGTCAGAATGGTGCACAGACGACAACAACCATCCCAGTAAGCTGGGTAGCTGCTGCAGACGGAGGTTTACGTTCTGGATATGAGGTTGTCTACACACCAGACACTGGTTCTGCCCTTACTGCGGTGACAGTAGCTGCTGGAGACACCTCGACTGCTGGACCAACCCTGGTTCCTGGTCAGCTGTACACCATCCAGGTTTATGCAGTCAGTGGGACGGGTGAAGACAAGACAGAGAGTGCACGGATGAGCACCACAGTCAGAACATGTATGGCAGCCTTTTTCACTTTTTTGCTATTAGCTTGATGTGGCAAGAATGTGTATAATTCAGTACTTGATCAGCCTTGCTCATAAATGGCTTTGTGTTATCAAATATACTTTTTGTAACTTACAGATACAATTTAGATTCTGTTAAGTTAAACTGATTCTGTGTATCTCTCTGTATACATATTACTACAGTATCTGTACAAATAGGCTAGATGGGCAGAATCTGGAGTTATGTCTGCTCAGTAAGTGGTGCCAGAAATAGTTTTGAAAGCTTTTGAGGCATGCAGAGGTAGCTCAAGCTACATGTATATCATACCATATGATTATATGTTAGCAACTCTTCATGCCATTTAAAGTCATCTATAAATGAGGCCTCTACCCTATTTGATTATAACAGGCTTCATTCTTTGATAGTTCACAGTGAAAACATTAGTTAGAAACACATCAATGCTGGGTTGATGAGCCAAATACTGAAGTGTATATTTTATAGAGTCTGACATAAATCTTGGAGGCTTTTCTATTTTGTGCAGGGAAATTGTTTACAAGCTTGTTTGTCATTTCTTACAAATTGTATCATACTCAGGCCTGTATGATTTTTGGTTCTAGTCCTAACTGTCCTTTACTTTGTCCCCCCCTCCCCCCTCCCCCTCCCCCAGTGCCCAATGCTCCAGGTTCCGTCAGTCAGAATGGTGCACAGACGACTACAACCATCCCAGTAAGCTGGGTAGCTGCTGCAGATGGAGGTTTACGTTCTGGATATGAGGTTGTCTACACACCAGACACTGGTTCTGCCCTTACTGCGGTGACAGTAGCTGCTGGAGACACCTCGACTGCTGGACCAACCCTGGTTCCTGGTCAGCTGTACACCATCCAGGTTTATGCAGTGAGTGGGACGGGTGGAGACAAGACAGAGAGTGCACGGATGAGCAACACAGTCAGAACATGTATGGCAGCCTTTTTTCCTTTTTTTTTGCTTTAGTGAGTTGGCAAGAATGTGTATCAAAGAGTCTCAGAACATCATTGATGAATGTCACAGGGTAGATACTTTTTTGTAGCATACAGCTTATTTTCTGCCAAGGTCAGCTTTAATCTGTGTGTTTCTCTGTACACCACTTTTACTTCCTCAATATATATATACTAGAAAGTATTAAAAGTAATTGTTGCAGCAGTAGCAAAACAAACTTTACTGTCAGAACCCCCTTCACAATGACCTAAAATGTATTTTTTGGATCAGTTGAATTAAAAAATGTACATCAAGATAGACTGAATCGATTATTGGTCAGAAGCTGCACTTACATGTATTTGAATAGATGGTGGAAAAAAGTACCGAATAAGTGTTGCAGCTATTGATGTCAAATGGCCGTTCATTTATCTCATAGAATTACATTTGATTGTATTTTCACATCTGAACCATTCCTAATATAGAACTTTCAGCTTGCTATTAGGTAGCCATTTGGCACCAAATTTGTATTGGTTATGCCAGGAAAGGCAGCAGGGGGAAGGTTGACTATCATCTGAAGCAATCTTTTGAAGAGGAACATACATTACCTCATTCAAACAGGTTCTATTCTGTGATAAATTGTGGTAAAAAGAAGATTTTAAATAATAAAACGGATTCTTGTCATTTTTACATAAAAGTTAATCTGACTTTATGAATATGATAACAGCAGTTATGTACAGTAGGTACAAGTCTTTTTTTTAATCCACTGACATTGGTTTAGAACCCACCTCTCTTTTTCATTAAGCGTTGCCAGTTCTTAATGTGCTGAAATTGTTGTTCCTCAAATACGACCTCTGGATTTACTATGATTAAAACTCAATTGTACAAATTGCTTGACTATTCTTGTATCATAGGTCAGCATGATTTTGTTCTAGTGTTAACAATGCTTTACTTTGACCCCCCCCCCCCCCAGTACCCAATGCTCCAGGTGCCGTCAGTCAGAATGGTGCACAGACGACAACAACCATCCCAGTAAGCTGGGTAGCTGCTGCAGATGGAGGTTTACGTTCTGGATATGAGGTTGTCTACACACCAGACACTGGTTCTGCCCTTACTGCGGTGACAGTAGCTGCTGGAGACACCTCGACTACTGGACCAACCCTGGTTCCTGGTCAGCTGTACACCATCCAGGTTTATGCAGTGAGTGGGACGGGTGGAGACAAGACAGAGAGTGCACGGATGAGCACCACAGTCAGAACACGTACGGCAGTCCTTTTTCTGTTTTTGCTATTAGCTTGATGTGGCAAGAAAGTGACTGTCTGTATGATTCAATACTTCATTAGCCTTGATTCATTAATGGCTCTGTGTTATCAATAAATTTTTTTTGTAAGATACAATTTAGATTCTTGAAGTTAAACTTATTCTGTGTCTTTCCCTGTATACCATTTTTGTAAGTTTCAAGTGGTTAATACTGAAACAAAACACAGATTGTGGTGTACAAATGTTTACCCCCACCCAAATAAGATGACATGATTAGCATTAGTTATGTGGCTGGCTGCAATAATGTGCTTCAAATGATCAATAACTTGAAAAAGTGCAGTGTAAGTCAGCCCCACACTGGCTAGGGCTAGAAAATGGTGAACATACAAGTACAGAATGACAGTGTAGATGAGCAGAAGCTAGAGTTTTGTCATTAAGTGGTGCCTGGAATAGTTTTGATAGCTTTTGAGGCATGCAGAGGTGGCTCTGGCTACATGTACATGTCTATCAGTATCATACCATAACTATGATTACATGTTACTCTAGTTGCCATTTGAAGTCATGTAGAAAAGAGGCCTCTAGTCTTTTTTGATGACAACAGGATTCATTCTTTGATAGTTCACAGTAAAGAAAAGCTTTAAACACTTTAATTCTGGGTTAGTGAGACAAATACTAAAAATTTAAATGCAGCGTCAGACATAAGTCATTTTCTGTTCTATTTTGTGCTGAGATGTCTACAAGCTTGATAGCTCTTTAATATATATTGTATCATAATCGGGCCTGTATCATTTTGGTTCAAGTCTTAACAGGTCTTTACTTTGCACCCCCCCCCTCCCCCTTTATGTGCTCAAATTGTGGTTCCTCAAATACGACCTCTGGATTTACTATGATTGAAACTCAATTGTACCAATTGCTTGACTATTCTTAGACAAGCTTGCCTTGCTTTATCCAAACAATTATCCTTTACTTTGACCCCCCCTCCAGTGCCCAATGCTCCAGGTGCCGTCAGTCAGAATGGTGCACAGACGACTACAACCATCCCAGTCAGCTGGGTAGCTGCTGCAGATGGAGGTTTACGTTCTGGATATGAGGTTGTCTACACACCAGACACTGGTTCTGCCCTTACTGCGGTGACAGTAGCTGCTGGAGACACCTCGACTGCTGGACCAACCCTGGTTCCTGGTCAGCTGTACACCATCCAGGTTTATGCAGTGAGTGGGACGGGTGGAGACAAGACAGAGAGTGCACGGATGAGCACCACAGTCAGAACATGTATGGCAGCCTTTTTCACTTTTTTGCTACTAGCTTGATGTGGCAAGAATGTGTATGATTCAATACTTCATTAGCCTTGATTCATTAATGGCTCTGTGTTATCAATAGATATTTTTTGTAAGATACAATTTAGATTCTTGAAGTTAAACTTATTCTGTGTCTTCTCCTGTATACCATTTTTGTAAGTTTCAAGTGGTTAATACTGAAACAAAACACAGATTGTGGTGTACAAATGTTTACCCCCACCCAAATAAGATGACATGATTAGCATTAGTTATGTGGCTGGCTGCAATAATGTGCTTCAAATGATCAATAACTTGAAAAAGTGCAGTGTAAGTCAGCCCCACACTGGCTAGGGCTAGAAAATGGTGAACATACAAGTACAGAATGACAGTGTAGATGAGCAGAAGCTAGAGTTTTGTCATTAAGTGGTGCCTGGAATAGTTTTGATAGCTTTTGAGGCATGCAGAGGTGGCTCTGGCTACATGTACATGTCTATCAGTATCATACCATAACTATGATTACATGTTACTCTAGTTGCCATTTGAAGTCATGTAGAAAAGAGGCCTCTAGTCTTTTTTGATGACAACAGGATTCATTCTTTGATAGTTCACAGTAAAGAAAAGCTTTAAACACTTTAATTCTGGGTTAGTGAGACAAATACTAAAAATTTAAATGCAGCGTCAGACATAAGTCATTTTCTGTTCTATTTTGTGCTGAGATGTCTACAAGCTTGATAGCTCTTTAATATATATTGTATCATAATCGGGCCTGTATCATTTTGGTTCAAGTCTTAACAGGTCTTTACTTTGCACCCCCCCCCTCCCCCTTTATGTGCTCAAATTGTGGTTCCTCAAATACGACCTCTGGATTTACTATGATTGAAACTCAATTGTACCAATTGCTTGACTATTCTTAGACAAGCTTGCCTTGCTTTATCCAAACAATTATCCTTTACTTTGACCCCCCCTCCAGTGCCCAATGCTCCAGGTGCCGTCAGTCAGAATGGTGCACAGACGACTACAACCATCCCAGTCAGCTGGGTAGCTGCTGCAGATGGAGGTTTACGTTCTGGATATGAGGTTGTCT
This sequence comes from Branchiostoma floridae, assembly GCF_000003815.2. Taxonomy (NCBI): domain Eukaryota; kingdom Metazoa; phylum Chordata; class Leptocardii; order Amphioxiformes; family Branchiostomatidae; genus Branchiostoma; species Branchiostoma floridae. Next base: position 6,729,656 of record NC_049997.1, read on the forward strand.
ACACACCAGACACTGGTTCTGCCCTTACTGCGGTGACAGTAGCTGCTGGAGACACCTCGACTACTGGACCAACCCTGGTTCCTGGTCAGCTGTACACCATCCAGGTTTATGCAGTGAGTGGGACAGGTGGAGACAAGACAGAGAGTGCACGGATGAGCACCACAGTCAGAACATGTATGGCTGCCCTTTTCCATTTTTTGTTACTTGGTTGATGTGGCAAGAATGTGTATGATTCAATACTTCATCAGCCTTGCTTCATTAATGGCTGCAGATTATCAAAACAATAGATTTTTTGTAAGATACAATTTAGATTCTTTGAAGTTAAACTGATTCTGTGTCTTCTCCTGTGGACCATTTTCATAGTTTCAAATGGTTAAGACTGAAACAAAACACAGATTGTAGTGTACAAATTGTCAGCCCCCACCCAAATATGATCATATGATGCATTTAATTTAGTTATGTGGCTGGCTGCAATAATGTGCTTCAAATAATAATAACTTCAACAAGTGTAGTGTAAGTCAGCCCACACTAGGGCTAGAAAATGGTCAACATACTGCTACAGAATGATAGGCTAGATGAGCAGAAGCTGAAGTTTTGTCGTTAAGTGATGCTAGGAATAGTTTTGATAGCTTTTGATTCATGCAGAGGTGGCTCTGGCTACATGTACATGTCTATCATATCATAACTATGATTACATGTTACTCTAATTGCCATTTGAAGTCATCTAGAAAATAGGCCTCTATTCTTTTTTGATGACAACAGGATTAATTCTATGATAGTTCACAGTAAAGAAATTCTTTCAACACTTCGATTCTGGGTTCATGAGACAAATACTAAAAATTTAATGTAGAGTCAGACATGAGTAATTTTCTATTCTATTTTGTGCTGGGATATCTACAAGCTTGATAGCCCTTTAATTTCGTTATATATTGTATCATAATCGGGCCTTGGTTCAAGTCCTAACAGTCCTTTACTTTGACCCCCCCTCCAGTGCCCATTGCTCCAGGTGCCGTCAGTCTGAATGGTGCAATGACAACAACAACCATCCCAGTCAGCTGGGTAGCTGCTGCAGATGGAGGTTTACGTTCTGGATATGAGGTTGTCTACACACCAGACACTGGTTCTGCCCTTACTGCGGTGACAGTAGCTGCTGGAGACACCTCGACTGCTGGACCAACCCTGGTTCCTGGTCAGCTGTACACCATCCAGGTTTATGCAGTGAGTGGGACGGGTGGAGACAAGACAGAGAGTGCACGGATGAGCACCACAGTCAGAACATGTATGGCAGTCCTTTTCTGTTTTCTTGATACTGTATGACAGGTATGCATGGTTTGACAGGTTTCTCAGCTATGCGTCTTATCGAGAACAAAGTTACAGTAAATTTTCACAACATAGTATCATATAATAGTAGCTTTTGTCTAAGGTACAAATTCTAGATTCTGTGAAGCTGAATCTTAGGAATCAGAATGGTCTAGAATGATAAGTTCTTGCAGTATAAGTCAATTTCATGGACTAAGAAACATGATCAATTATATTAACTTTTTATTGTTACAGTATGAATTTAGCACCAGACCTTTTTAGTTTAAACATGACCTATTTGTACAGTGTATACAAAAATGCACTTAGTCTATTTCCGTCACAGTGTATTTTTTTAATGAATTATGTAGATCCTCATTCTAATCCAGAAGGGAACTTGTTAAAAGTCATGTAAAGGGTACACTTTTTTATCTCCCTTTTCCTTTGCCAATTCAATGGACAGATGGCCCCATTGACCTTTTGGGAATTCATATTCCTGTGCAACTTTCTGATATGATTAGTATGAATTTTGATAGGAAATTCCCTAAGATCGATAAACTTTTATTTCCTTGGAAGACAAAGACTTGAACACTTATGGGTAAAGTTACTTTAATAAACACACTTATCGTATCACAATTTATGTATTTACTTAGACTATTTACAGTGTGTATGAACAGGGGGGACTTAAGCTAAGAAACTTGCGGTCTGTCGATCTCACCCTAAAAGCCTCTTGGATTCCTAAGCTACTCTAGGAATGGTTCTGTTCCAAGATTTTATTTATGTCTTGTTCATTTGTTTTGTACTTCCTTGTTCCCCTTTACACAACTTTCTATCCGTGATTTTGATAATTCTATGGGTAAGAATCCCCCGATAACTTCCTTTTTCAGACAGGTCATACAACCTTGGCTGCACTTCCAACTCCGACCCCCAGAGGGTGTGGACGAGATCAAACAACAGCTTCTTTGTTTGAACTCGAATATATGTATTGGTCAAAAACCATTCTTTTCCACAGCTTTTGATACTGGGGGAGTTCGATTTCTTAATGTTGTATTGGATTTTGAAAATAGATTTCTTTCGTATGAAAATTTCATTCTAAAATTCGGGGATGTGAGTACAAAATTACAATACAATCAGTTAATCTCTGCTATACCAGGTCACTGGAAATCGTTATTAAAGAAAGCATCTCACATCTTACAGGTTTGCATGCCCATTTGTAGAGACACAACTTGGCTTAGAAAAAAACACATCAATAAACATTTGTACCTTTTCTTTATTAAGGATGACAAGGTTTGTGAACCGTCGTATAGAATACAGCTGTCTTGGGAGGAACTTTTTAACACTCCTATCCCATGGAGACAAGTTTACAGCTTACTGTACAAGCTCTCAATTGATACCTATACAAGGATGTTTCAGTTTAAGATGCTTTTTAAATTCTTAACAGTAAATAAAACACTATACACCTGGGGCCTGATAGACTCCCCTCTATGTACAATGTAGTCTGTGTCAGGGAGAGGAGGAAACAATTATACACTTATTTTGGAATTGTAGAATTGTAGCTAATTTCTGGGCTGAAGTGGAGGATTGGTTTTTTAGCTTGACAAATACAAATTTACATATGACTGCTTCCAATACTGTCCTTGGTGATCTAAGCGACCGACGCCCAGTTTTGATAAATCTTATTATTCTCTTAGGTAAATATTATTTTTTATTTAGGTACCGGAAAAAACATGTTGATTTATCTGGTTTTATTTCATTTGTTTCCTATTTTCAAAAATTAGAATTCATTATTGCTCAATGACAAAATAAGATTCAGAAACACATTGGGATGTTGGGTAAATTAATTGTTCTATCTAGTTAATTTCCATTATTTTCCTGTACAATGATAGGGGTACTCACGGCATTTTATGATCATACTCTTTTGATCCTTGGATTTTAAGTTTCAGTTTTGTTGTTACACATGTGCCTTTATTTTCTGTATGTTTGCCATGATTTTCTTTCTGTAGAATTATGTTGTTTATAAACAATAAAAAGACTGATTTGTAAAAAAAAAAAAGTCATGTAAAGTAAAGCCAAAAATTGATTTATCATGTAAACATATTAGATGCAAAGGCAGCCCAATTAGTTGATTTTGCTTAATATATTAATGTAACAGAAGTTTAAAAGCTTGTCTCACATGTTTGATATAGTTCTAATTCCTTTTTTTTTTTCAAATTTGTAGTGCCCAATGCTCCCGGTGCCATCAGTGTAGATGATAATGCAGTGACCACAACAGGCATCCCAGTCAGCTGGGCAGCTGCTGCAGACGGAGGTTTACGTTCTGGATATGAGGTTGTCTACAAACCAGACAGTGGAGCTGCCCTTCCTGTGGTGGAAGAAGGTAGTGGAGCCACCTCGACTGCTGGACCAACTCTGGTTCCTGGTCAGCTGTACACCATTGAGGTTTATGCAGTGAGTGGGACAGATTCAACCAAGACAGAGAGTGAAAGGATGAGCACCACAGTCAGAACAAGTAGGTTTTCCCTCTCAATGCTTCAGTGGTGTTTTTGACAATGATGATTATTTTCAATTTTTTCTTCCAGTTAGGTTTGGTGGAAGTTCCAATGCTACTACATGTATATGTGCCATTGCTCTGAACTGCACTGTTTCAAAATTATGTACATGTAGGGTATCAAGGTAGCCATTAGGCTACTAAAGGGATCTGTAAGACCCAGTGAACTGACAGTTGCTATGTGGTACAGCACTGGAAGTTGACAAATAAGGTATTGATTCTGTAATGAAGCTAACACTTCAATCATGAGGTTAGATGTTAAGTCCTTGCACATATTAGTTACTTGGGTATATTGAGAACCATTTATGATATGGGTGAGTCCAATTTTGGTGTTGGAAATTACAGTTCAACTATTTCAAGAATGACTTGTACCAACACAGATGAACTTTCAAGTTAACATGTATATGATGTTATTGTTTATAGCTGCTCATTGGGACTTTGTTGTACAGTAACTATAATTATCTTGATAAACATGCATCATAATGATTCTGGTTTGCACTGGCCAGAAGGCAATGGAAACCATTCTTCTGACAAGGAAGAGTGAGCTTAGTTCTAGCCTTTTCAGTCTTTTGCCTTTAAGACAATTTCCTTGTCCTTTTTTATGCTCATCATACAGGTTGACCTGATCCTTAAATGAATGATTGTGATAGCACAACATGCTTTTGCCTGATATATAATCCATTGTAGTGAGGGGATGAATAGGTCACTTTTACATGTTTCATAGATCCGAATCCCCCTCGGGATTTTGCTGTTACATCCTTTGACACGACAACCCTTGGTTTGAGTTGGACAACTCCTGACAATGCCAACAATGCAGCATTTGAAAAGTACAGGATCACATACTTCAGGGCAGAAGACAGTCAGAATGTGATGATGAATGAGACCACCTCCACCAGCTTCACTTTGACTGAGCTGTCCCCAGGAGTGCTGTACAGCATCAGTCTGTTTGCTGTCAGTGATGAGCCCAATGTTACAGTCAGTGAGAGAGCAGGAGACTCTGCCATCACTGTCAGGACAAGTGAGTTGGAGGTCTTGAGGCTGTACTCTGCAGCAAAAACTCACAAATGACTAACCTGCATGGCAACTCTTATTCATGAACCAGTGACATCTCTCTATCTCTCCTCTTTGAGCCTTAATTTCATCCAACAATATCTAGCATTCTTGAATTACGTACAGATGGTACCACTGCCATTTGATTCTTGTATCCTGCATCCTTTGTACTTCATTCTGGCAACTCCCCAGGAATATGTTGGACATCCTTTAACATTGTCTTCTTGCTTTGTTACCTGAAGAATATCTTCCACTGTGACACTATCAAGGTCTTAAAAATCAATCAGGAGTGCCAAAAGATGTTGTAAGTTTGGTTTTACTTTTAATGTTGAGTATTTCTTTTACCTGACATCATATATCAGTGTAGTTTGATTTCCATAAAGCAAGCTGACATCTTCCATACACACAGAGCCCAATGCTCCTCAGAGCTTCAGCAGAGAAACAGTAAGCACAACTACCATTGGTCTGAGCTGGACTGCACCTGACAGTGCCTACAATGCAACATTTGCCAACTACAGAATCACATACTCCAGGGCAGATGACAGTCAAACTGTGATGATGAATGAGACCACCTCCACCAGCTTCACTTTGACTGAGCTTTCCCCAGGTGTTCAGTACACCATCAGTTTACTGGTCGTCAGTGATGAACCCAATGTTACAATCAGTACAGAGGCTTCAGGAGGTCCGCTGACTGTCAGGACAAGTGAGTTCTTCAAGCTCTACTATGCAGCAGACCAGTAATAAGGTTTTAAACCTGCATGGCAACTGGTTCAACAGTCTGATAGCTCCCTTGTTCTTCTCAGGACTGATGTTTTTGCACCTTTCAGTGCCTGGAATTATATGTAGCTTTTGCTACTGGATGAGAATGATTCAATACTTCTTTCAGGCTACTTTGCAGAATGGTAACAATCTTTCTTTGTCAATTGCTGTTTTGTTTTTCTGGCTCTGCTGGTTGAGACCAGTAGTACTTCATTTATTTACATGTTCATAATGTTTGCATAGTGCCAAATGCACCACAGCGCTTCAGTGGTGAAACTCAGGGCACAACCACCATTGGTCTGACCTGGGCTGTACCAGAAGATGTCAATAATGCAACATTTGAGAAGTACAGGATCACATACACCCCCACTGGTGGCAATGATCAAATCAAAGAGATCACCAACACCACAGCCACCAGCTTCACCATGACAGAACTGTCCCCAGGTGTTCAGTACAGCATCAGTCTTGTGTCTGTCAGTGATGAACCCAACGTTACAGTCAGTGCAGAGGCAACAGGAGGACATCTGACTGTCAGGACAAGTGAGTTCTTCAGGCTGTACTCTACACAGCAGACCAGTCTTCAATGACTGCATGGTTTTAATCCTGCATGGCAACTGGTTCAACAGTCTGATATCTTCCTTCTTCTTCTCAGCACCGATGTTTTTGCATCTTTTAGTGTCTGGAATTATATATAGCTTTTGTTACTGGATGAGAATGATTCAATACTCAGTCTATGTTGCAGAATGGCAACATCTTTTTTTGTCAATTGCTGTTTTGTCTTTCTGGCTCTGTTGGTTGAGAAGCCTTCCATCCCATAATGACGCTCTTTCATTATCAGATTGTTTAGTATCACCCTCCTGTCCAGTACTTCATTTATTTACATTGTATTCCTAATGTTTGCATAGTGCCAAATGCACCAAAGCGCTTCAGTGGTGAAAGTCAAGGTACAACTACCATTGGTCTAAGCTGGACAGCCCCTGCCAGTGCAAGTGGTGCAAAAATTTGACAGGTACAAGATCACATACACCCCATCTGGTGGTGCCAGTCAGACAGTAGAGGTCGATGACCCCTCTGACACCAGTACCAGGCTGACAGGACTGTCCCCAGGAGTTCAGTACACCATCAGTCTGGTGACTGTGAGTGCAGACCCTAACCCTACTGAAAGTGCAGAGGCTTCAGGAGGACATCTGACTGTCAGGACAAGTGAGTTCTTCAGGCTGTACTCTACAGCAGATACAAAATGTACCACACAGGCTAACCTACATGGCAACCCTGATTGAAGAGTTCTATACCAGATTCTCCTCAACTTTTGCAGCTTAAGAGCTTTATTTCTATGGACCTCCTTTTTACCTAACCACATCATAGTGGACTCTGAGGTCTTTTCTTCAGCAAGTGCTTTGCCTGCATATTGTTCCCCCTGATTCAAGTACTGTTCATTTTTTTTCTGTCCAGTGACTTTTCTGGCTTCTATGCAGATCTGAAGGTTTCTAATCTTCATGTCAATCTTTCAGATATTTCAGGTACATGTAGATGTGTTATGCCAGGAATTCTAAGATTTTGAACTGTTGTGTCAATGTGATCTAACAGTGCTCTACATTGAGAAGATATAATGCATGTATCACAGTGAGTGTACAAATGAATACCGTCTTAAATGCACATTTAGATCCAAATGCTCCGGAAGACTTTGAAGTCACAGCATTTACAACCACCACTGTCAGTATGAGCTGGAATCCACCCAACGGTACCAACAATGCAACATTTGAGAAGTACAGAATCACATACTCCAGGGCAGAAGACAGTCAAACTGTAATGATTAATGAGACCACCTCCACCAGGTTCACTTTGACTGGGTTGTCTCCAGGTGTTCAGTACAGCATCAGTCTCTTTGCCGTCAGTGATGAGCCCAATGTTACAGTCAGTGAGAGAGCAGGAGACTCTGCCATCACTGTCAGGACAAGTGAGTTGGAGGTCTTGAGGCTGTACTCTGCAGCAAAAGACTCACAAAAGACTAAGCTGCATGGCAACTCTTATTCATGAACCAGTGACATCTCTCTCTCTCCTCTTTGATGCTTAATTTCATCCAACAATATCTAGCATTTTTGAATTACATACAGATGGTACTACTGCCATTTGATTCTTGTATCCTGCATCCTTTGTACTTCATTCTGGCACCTCTCCAGGAATATGTTGGACATCCTTTGATATTGTCTTCTTGCTCTGTTACCTGAAAAAATATCTTCCACTGTGACACTATCAAGGTCTTAAAAATCAATCAGGAGTGCCAAAAGATGTTGTAAGTTTGGTTTTACTTTGAATGTTGAGTATTTATTTTACCTGACATCACATATCAGTCTAGTTTGATTTCCATAAAGCAAGCTGACATCTTCCATGCACACAGAGCCCAATGCTCCTCAGAGCTTCAGCAGAGAAACAGTAAGCACAACTACCATTGGTCTGAGCTGGACTGCACCTGACAGTGCCTACAATGCAACATTTGCCAAGTACAGAATCACATACTCCAGGGCAGATGACAGTCAAACTGTGATGATGAATGAGACCACCTCCACCAGCTTCACTTTGACTGAGCTGTCCCCAGGTGTTCAGTACACCATCAGTTTAGTGGTCGTCAGTGATGAACCCAATGTTACAGTCAGTACAGAGGCTTCAGGAGGTCCTCTGACTGCCAGGACAAGTGAGTTCTTCAAGCTGTACTATGCAGCAGACCAGTAATAAGGTTTTAAACCTGCATGGCAACTGGTTCAACAGTCTGATAGCTCCCTTCTTCTTCTCAGGACTGATATTTTTGCACCTTTCAGTGCCTGGAATTATATGTAGCTTTTGCTACTGGATGAGAATGATTCAATACTTCTTTCAGGCTACTTTGCAAAATGGTAACAATCTTTCTTTGTCAATTGCTGTTTTGTTTTTCTGGCTCTGCTGGTTGAGACCACTAGTACTTCATTTATTTACATGTATTCCTAATGTTTGCATAGTGCCAAATGCACCACAGCGCTTCAATGGTGAAACTCTAAGCACAACCACCATTGGTCTGACCTGGGCTGTACCAGAAGATGTCAATAATGCAACATTTGAGAAGTACAGGATCACATACACCCCCACTGGTGGCAATGATCAAATCAAAGAGATCACCAACACCACAGCCACCAGCTTCACCATGACAGAACTGTCCCCAGGTGTTCAGTACAGCATCAGTCTTGTGGCTGTCAGTGATGAACCCAACGTTACAGTCAGTGCAGGGGTAACAGGAGGACCTCTGACTGTCAGGACAAGTGAGTTCTTCAGGCTGTACTCTACACAGCAGACCAGTCTTCAATGACTGCATGGTTTTAATCCTGCATGGCAACTGGTTCAACAGTCTGATACAGGCCTCGAAATACTTTTTTTAGCCAGGTTGCGCAGGCGGCAACCTGAAGCAAAAACTAACTTGCGCCATCAGCATTTCAGGTTGCGCCACTTCCATACTCAGTCTATGTTGCAGAATGGCAACATCTTTTTTTGTCAATTGCTGTTTTGTCTTTCTGGCTCTGTTGGTTGAGAAGCCTTCCATCCCATAATGACGCTCTTTCATTATCAGATTGTTTAGTATCACCCTCCTGTCCAGTACTTCATTTATTTACATTGTATTCCTAATGTTTGCATAGTGCCAAATGCACCAAAGCGCTTCAGTGGTGAAAGTCAAGGTACAACTACCATTGGTCTAAGCTGGACAGCCCCTGCCAGTGCAAGTGGTGCAAAATTTGACAGGTACAAGATCACATACACCCCATCTGGTGGTGCCAGTCAGACAGTAGAGGTCGATGACCCCTCTGACACCAGTACCAGGCTGACAGGACTGTCCCCAGGAGTTCAGTACACCATCAGTCTGGTGACTGTGAGTGCAGACCCTAACCCTACTGAAAGTGCAGAGGCTTCAGGAGGACATCTGACTGTCAGGACAAGTGAGTTCTTCAGGCTGTACTCTACAGCAGATACAAAATGTACCACACAGGCTAACCTACATGGCAACCCTGATTGAAGAGTTCTATACCAGATTCTCCTCAACTTTTGCAGCTTAAGAGCTTTATTTCTATGGACCTCCTTTTTACCTAACCACATCATAGTGGACTCTGAGGT
>NC_049997.1:6898645-6914167 GCF_000003815.2 Branchiostoma floridae
ATGTGACCACTTTTTGCTGGTCCCTTATAATAAAGTTATATAGTTTTCCATTGACACACAAGCATTAAGCATCAGATTTTAAGTGGTCTTCTTGGGCAAGTTTGACTGTAAATGTAGTTATCATAGCTTATAAGAAATACTTTGTGGCATAGGAAGTGCAGTTTGTACATGTATCAATCAGTTTGTGTTTGTCACTGAATTTTTATCTTCTTTCCCTTGGCACATCTTGCACATTTTTATTATAGGGAGCAAATTTTCGAAACTGTACAGTACATTGATTTACTTCTGCAGGGTCTACTTTTCAGTAGGAGGGATAGGGCATTTTTGCAGATTTTTAAGCCACAGTGAAACCAATCTGAAGTACTGTAGTACTGTAAATGCATTTAAGTTCGCGGAGATTTAATTTCACGGTAGCAGGAGAAAGGACTTTTCGCGGTGGTTTTAATTTCGCTGTAGGACCATGCACTGTAGTCTCTTACTGTTATGTTACGCTGCCCCGAAAACCGCGAACATTAATCCACCTCGAAAGTTTCTGCATTTACAGTAATACAATGGAAACACACATTCTTGCTGTCAGGTTTTCGCAATGGAGAGCCACAGCAAATGTTTGGCAATTTACAGTATTATTAAGACATTATTCAATGTGAAACTGCTACCCAACATCATAAGAGTTAAGAAGAAAAAGCATGTGGGAGACAGATTATAAGAAGGGCTGTACAATGGGAGGTAGGTCTCTTATGTACATGTTATCTTTATCTTTGAGGTACACTGTACAGTTAACTTGATTTCGTTAATCATTTCCTTATGTAGCCTATAATTCCTGATGTATACATTGATGAGGGTGAGACATCCAGGTAATAAACAAGAATAATGACTGGATAGATTTTATGACTGGTCAGACGAAAAGCTATCTGGGTATTTGAGTAACCATTACATTATATCTTGTGCAAAATATATGTATTTCAGAATATATAAATACTGATTAAAGTATTAATGGCTGCAATTTTAAGGTATACAATGGCAAGAATCCAATACATACACATGTAGTGTGTGTGTGTGTGTGTACAAGAGGGGTAGTTACCATCAAATGGCAATCATACACCCCTGCCCCACTTTTTCCCCTGATGCATGTCTTGGTCAACTCATGGTGAGAACAAAAACTGCTCCCTCACATCATACCAGAGAAGAATTTGGCGTAAATCTTGGGATGGTGTCTCCAGAAGTCGTTCAAGCGGCGCTGCTTCTCCTTGACAGTCATCTTGGTGTGGTCCAGGATGCCGTTCATCATGTCGACCAGCGCTTTCTCCGTCTCCGTGATTGCCTGAGCCTCGTACTCCTGTATCGTGATTCGCTTGCAGAATCCTACTGCTACAAGGGAGAAGGTCACATTTGATCAGGAATACAAGGGAATAGGACAATTTTTTTTTCATACAGCAAGTAATACGTTCACCTCCAACCGGTACCAGGGCTCTAGCCAGCATGAATTTCTTTCCTTGTCTAAATTCTATTGACTGAAAAATTACCAAAGACTTATTTTTCTGTATTTCAGACATTGTTCAATTACAGGCCACCGTTTGGGGGTGGTTTGTTCAAATTTGTTTATTCTTAAGTGTTTATCCACTGATTTTTGTCTGTTGAGGTCAAAAGGATCTTAACATTTGTTCTGTCATGCGCAGTATAGTTCTGTCAAATGATGGGGTGCTGGCTACAACCCTGTATGCACTATTTTTGCAAGGAAACGACTACATTCACTTCCAACCCTTCAATTTTAACAACAACATGAAATACACCGGTTAGGAATTCTTTTTGTACAGCTGAAACACGTATATTCAGTTCCAACCATTATAAAACATGCATAATTCAAAGTCAACATAATTTTCTATCAGAGAACAGAGGTAAAAACCTTCAAACGTTTGTTATTGTTGAATGAAAGAATAAATATTCCATTTATGCCCTGAGAGATCAACTTGCTCACACAACAAATCACCTTAAAATAAATGAGAGAAGAGTTGTATTAGTAAGTGACCAGTTAAACATTTTGGATCCTTATTTCTGTGAAACATGCATGAAGATCAGTTAGGCCTAGGAAAAAAAATGTTATGTTTCCTGTTTCCCAACCTACCCTAAAAAAACTGCTGACCCTAGACTTTTTTTGGGTGGGCAGTGGAGTCATAGTTTCCATTTAGAACTTTTATTCAGCCTGCTTTCTATTCAAGTAAAAACACTACATGTCCTATCCAGGGTTCTAGCTAGGATGAAATTTGAGCGTAGTGGTACAGGCGAGGGAGCGAAGCGACCAAGCGCGAGGGCGCGAAGCGACCGAGGGGGGGATGGTGTGGAAGGGGGGCGTTCCCCCCTGCCACGGTATGGAGCTTTTGGAAATATAAAATTGAAATGAGCCATTCTTAGGGACCTATAAAAGGAAAATTGTTGTTTTCTCAATATGTATTCTTGATGGGTAATTCTTATACTTTTGCATCTTGTCACTGTGTTACCCTTAAAAAGGACCTTGTCACAAGATCTTAACTCATACATAGAAACAAAAAATTAACAGGTAAACCTAGAAACAGGTAAGTAACATCATTTTACTAAAAGTTACTAGAGAGTCAAATCAAAGTTAAGAATTAATTTCAAAAGTCTTTAATCATTTCTACATACATTTCCAAATTTGCTTAGACTTCCTCAATGTTCCTCCATTTCCATACAATGTTCAGAATACTGTATTCAATTTCATGGCAGTGGGAACAATGTTTACAATACTTGAATAAAGAATGGCTACATCACACTGCCAAAATCTTAACATGTTTATCAATGTAAGCCACTCTACCTCTCTTGTAAATCAATTCCAGAAATTTAGTGAGAGAAAGAACACAGAACACACTTAACATTTTACACCTCCCCCTACATGTCATATCGTATTGCTGATTCCTCTGCAGGCACTACCGGAAGATAGAAAGAAAACACGTTCCTTTGAGACACACCAAATATGGTTTAATGTATTCATCTATGAGGCGGGACCCTCCAGGGAAATTCATTCCCACGGCTTGTATGCACAATGCTCCTCCCACTGCACTGGGGCCGTGCTGGCGGCAAAACTTTTTAGAGGCTAAAGAGACTTGACTCCACCCACTGCACTGGACAGTATCTGGCACCAGCCTGCTGGCAGTGCAGACTCCGCCCTTTTGGGGGTGTTGTCTAGTCAGGTTTACTTTTGGGGAGGACAAACGGCCTTTGGAATTTCCAAAACAAAGACTGAACTGACAATATCTGATGATTACATGACAAAAACAAATGCTCATAAAGCATATCTGATGGTAACAGTGCTCCAACTTTTTAAAAATATTTCACATTATATATTGTTAGTTTAGTTTTTACTTTGATAAAATGACCAAAAGTATCTGCTACTGTGACGAACTTTTTCAACAGCCTCCCACCGCCTGATCGGGATGTGCCAAGTGTATGAGGGACAAGTGTCTGATTATTATTTTTTCTATCCTTAAAAATTATTAATGCAGTTTAGTGAGGGTAGGCGCGCAAGTTACGAGGAAAAAGCGTTGAGGACGAGGAGGAAACGTATTTGTAGTTGTAGTTGTTCAAGTTCCACGAAAAAGATTGTCATACAAGGACACTCCCTCGGCAAGTCGTAATAAGCCAGTCTAGCCCAAATATGGCTCTGGGCTTGCCACATATGGGAGGGCAACATGAAGACCCGCCTCGGCCGTGCGTTCTGTGCACATGGGACCTGATAAGTCACGCCAGGCAGCGCCCACACATGTATTTGTGTTTTGCTCATTGCGATTCCCTCTGAAACAACTGAAACCAGCGTTTTTTTACATTTGATCTGGCATTATTGCACAAATAAATACAGTCAAAATGCCGCTACTTTGTATTGAAAATAAGCGTAGCAGCCCCAAAATGAGCGTAGCGGTCCAAAATTTTAACGTAGCGGGCCGCTACGCAACTTTGCGCTAGCTAGAACCCTGCTATCCAATGAAGGATAAATGTATCTGATTATGCACGACATTCAAGTTTGACATTGAAAGACACTTAGTGTCCTTGTGCATTTTAGTTTACTTTAAGTGTATGTCACACTAGAGTTTTGGCAAGCCTAAAAAAAATTACTATAATCTTTATAATTACCTACCGACCCAAATTTTTTTTCAGGACTGAAACAGGAAACACAATATTTTTTCCCTAGGCCTTATCATCATGACAACAATAGGTACCTGGCAAAGAGGGGTTCCTCCCTGCAACTGTAAGAAGTGCACAAGAACACAGTAAGCCTACAAAGCCATTATATACATAGAGTTCTTAGTTCAGGTACAGACTCAAGTAGGCTGCATTCCTGTAGCACCTGTCATATAGTAGATGCAGACTTTGTTTTTGTCAGAAAATCTACCCCCTAACATTTGTCAGGGCTCATCAGTGATCTGCAAACTTTGAAATGTGCGCATTGCTGTCAAAATGTCATTTCAACTTGTTCAAGCTTACAGACTCATCAGCCAACTGATTTTCTTGCTTTATTGTGTCAAATAAGCTGTTCCAAAACTTAAATGCTAAAAAAAACGGTAACAGTAAAATGCAGCCTACTTGAGTCTGTACAGAAAGTATCACACACGTGACAGTAGTAAATACAAGTAGTTATTATCGTGCACTTAAGACTGTTCGAATCTTCGTGATCCAAGTCGGACAGACGTGACGTGCAGATCTATGATCTTGTGATCCAAGAAGGTGTAGATCCAAGAAGATGGTGTTATTTTTCTTAAAGATTGTCGTGGCTGATTTGTCATGCATTCCCTGATTGGTGAACATGCAACACGGGCAACACCCTTATAAGGACCAGGACTGTACCACTTCGCCATCAAGCAGGGGGAGTATCTAAGCCAACCCCCTGCTATGACAGCACAGCGGCGCCTCCTAGCACCCAAAGGATGTACTGCATGCAGGGAGGAACGCGAAGCTTCACTCACCCTTACCTAGGGGGATGTCTTCAGGTTTAGCCCCTGCGCGTAAGGACTGGATTTTCATCTCAACAGCTTCCTTGAGGTCGGGAGGAATCTGGAAGATCTCGCGGTGGTTGTCCACCATGTACATGACAAGCTGTTCGGTCTGGCCCTTGCCGAGAACAGGGTTTCGCACGACAGCCTTGGTGAAGGCTCGACGGATGGATGTTCTGTTGTCACACTGGGATAGTGTACAAAAAACATGCGTTATTTCAACTACTTCGCATCCTTCTAAACTTAAGTTGGGGGATTGCAGACTGCCAAGAGTTATTTTACCATCTGATTTCTCCCGGGGCTCCTTGTACCTTTCACATCCAGCATTTACACAATTCTAGTTGTAAACTTTGTTTAAAGTTATCTGGTGAAGATGCTCCTAGTGAGGATCTCAGCCAAGCATGCATCCAGGTACCATTAAATTTGGATGCACTGTTTTAAGTATAACTTCCCAGGGATGCTACTATGTACTAGTACTAGGTCACTTGTAAGTTAGTTACATTTGTCTCTTACAGTAATTTTGCCCCTCAGGATACCTTAGAATGCACCATTTCAACTTAAAATTCTCAAAAACTTGACACCATGGATGCACCCCTGCAATACTCTTGCCTGTATCACTTGCCGCAACTCTTTAAGAAATTCAGACACCGTATCATAAAATCCTAGCCAGAAAAAGCCTGTTCTCATCTTATTGTGGTTAGACTAGCTGTGTGTTGGTGGAACACAGTGCCATGAAGCGCAGTAACCTCCTCATACGTACAATTATCATTACAAATGTCTAACAACAACCTTGCCTTTCACCTTATTGTGAAAGAGAAACTGTGTGTTGGTGGAACACAGAGCCATGTAACGCAGTAGTATCCTCCTACGTACGATCATCATGACAAATGTCTAACAACAACCTTGCTTCTCACCTTATTGTGGAAGAGGAGCTGTGTGTTGGTGGAACACAGAGCCATGAAGCGCAGTAGTATCCTCATCATACGTACGATCATCATTACAAATGTCTAACAACAACCTTGCTTCTCACCTTATTGTGAAACAGAAGCTGTGTGTTGGTGGAACACAGAGCCATGAAGCGCAGTAACCTCCTCAGCTCCTCCCTGCTCTCAGAAGGCAGCAGCAGCAGCACCAGCTGTAGGGCCTTCACTGCCTGGGCTAGCTTACTCTTCACTGGGGAGAGAAATAACAAATTCAATAAGCAAGAACAAACTTTTTGTAGGGGCTGCACCCATGAAAAGACCAAATACTTGACAGTTTGCTCAATGAATGTCATTGATTATTTAAGAACATAAGTTTTTCTTTAATTGCTGTGTTATGTTGCTTGTTCACAAAAGAATCTTTGTCAAAAGGTCATGGGTAGCAGTGGCACTAAAAAGTTGACAATATCAAAAACAGATGAAACTTTTTTCCAGTAAGATAATACAGAACTGTTTCAATTGTCATGTGATAATCATATCATGCAATGATCATGTGATGCCTGAGAAACTAACCAATCAGCCCAAAGACAGTCACATGTACATCAAACAGCCGATTGGTCAGCAGTAGGTTTGCATATAGGTGGGTGTAGTATCATGTGAGGATCATGTGATAATCATGCCATGATCATGTGATAATCATGTGATGTCTGAGAAACTAACCAATCAGCCCCAAGACAGCCACATGTACATCAAACAGCCGATTGGTCAGCAGTAGGTTTGCATATAGGTGGGTGTAGTATCATGTGAGGATCATGTTGTAATCATGCAATGATCATGTGATAACCATGTGATGCCTGAGAAACTAACCAATCAGGCCAGGACAGCCACATGTACATCGAACAGCCGATTGGTCAGCAAAGATTCGTGCAGGTGTATGTAGCATCATATGCAAACATGTGATGGTCATGTGATAATCATTCAATGTTCATGTGATGTCTGAGAAAGTAACCAATCAGGCCCAGGACAGCCACACGTACATCAAACAGTTGATTGGTCAGCAGCGACTCGTGAAGGTGGGTGTAGCGTCATCATGTGATAATCATGCAATGATCATGTGATAATCATGTGATGGTCATGTGATAATCACGTGATGGCTGAGAAACTAACCAATCAGGCCCAGGACAGCCACATGTACATCAAACAGCCGATTGGTCAGCAGAGGTTTGTCTATGTGGGTGCAGTATCAAATGTAAAGCATGTGATGGTCATGTGATAATCATGTGATGCCTGAGAAACTAACCAATCAGGCCCAGGACAGCCACATGTACATCAAACAGCCGATTGGTCAGCAGAGGCTCGTGAAGGTGGGTGTAGTGTCATGTGATGATCATGCAATGATCATGTGATAATCATGTGATGGTCATGTGATAATCATGTGATGCTTGAGAAACTAACCAATCAGGCCCAGGGCAGCTACATGTACATCAAACAGCCGATTGGCCAGCAGAGGCTTTTGCAGGTGGGTGTAGTGTCATGTGATAATCATGCAATGATCATGTGATAATCATGTGATGCCTGAGAAAACCAATCAGGCCCAGGACAGCCACATGTACTAGTACATCAAACAGCCGATTGGTCAGCAGGGGCTCGTGAAGGTGGGTGTAGTGTCATGTGATGATCATGCAATGTTCATGTGATAATCATGTGATGGTCATGTAATAAGTATGTGATGGTCATGTGATAATCATGTGATGCCTGAGAAACTAACCAGTCAGGCCCAGGACAGCCACATGCATACATCTAACAGTTGATTGGTCAGCAGCGGTTCATGCAGGTGGGTGTAGTGTCATCATGTGATAATCATGCAATGATCATGTGATAATCATGTGATGCCTGAGAAACTAACCAGTCAGGCTCAGGACAGTCACATGTACACATCAAACAGTTGATTGGTCAGCAGCGGCTCATGCAGGTGGGTGTAGCATCAAATGTAAAGCATGCAATGTTCATGTGATAATCATGTGATGGTCATGTGATAAGTATGTGATGGTCATGTGTTCATCATGTGATGCCTGAGAAACTAACCAATCAGGCCAGGACAGCCACATGTACATCGAACAGCCGATTGGTCAGCAAAGGTTCGTGCAGGTGTATGTAGCATCATATGCAAACATGTGATGGTCATGTGATAATCATTCAATGTTCATGTGATGTCTGAGAAACTAACCAATCAGGCCCAGGACAGCCACATGTACATCAAACAGCCGATTGGTCAGCAGAGGCTCATGCAGGTGTGTGTAGTGATCAGCGATGGCCTGGTAGAGGGAGAGTTTCCATTCGCGCGTGTCGGCCGCGGTGTCGCTAAGCTTCATCCCGATCGTCTCCGGCATGAAGTCCAGACACGACAGGCCAGAGGTTATCCAGGGGTCATGGGTCAAGAAATAACTGGACATACGGAAAAGACGAAGCATTAGGGTTTCACAAACCTTGAAATGAAAACATGACTCAATTTATAAAGTTATCAGTTGTTTTATTTTGTGTATTCTTTTCTTTCTACTGTCAATTACCAATATCTTATAACAATGCACAAAGTTGCCCAAGAAGACAACTGAGGGAATTATTAAAATCTGGTCTATATGAAGTCTTCAAATGGTCACTATACTATGTCTATAGAGAGAATTCTTAATGTTCACATTGGCAAGATAGAAGTGGTCACTTTTACAGGTTTGACTTTTGTTGCTACTACCAATACAAACTCCGTCCCAAGACAGAAATTCGCTTATTAAGATGAAAGAAAATATAACACCATCCATCCCAAAAATCTGAACTTCATGACATTAAACTGTAGAAAATCTATTTTCACGTTCTTAAAGTTTTAACAAGAACAACACAGGTAGATAGATGAAGACTTACTTGATGCTGTCGCTGTCAGAATCCGAGCTTGCCGTACAGGTGTTGGAGATGACCAGGCCTCGCCGCATGCTGAGTCGGTGCTGCTTGGCTTCGCTACACATGCTGAGGATGCCGTCCAACAGGGGGAGCTCCACAATGGTCAGGAGTTTCACCAGGGTCATTTCCTTCCAAACCTCGTCTAGGACTGAAAGGTCTGAAAATTAGTACAGCAGGAGACAGCACAGGGTTAATCGGAGGCAGCAGCCAGAGATGGAATGACAGGATGAATGGATAAAATGTAGAATGGTGGAATGAATGAGTGAGTGCTTCAACAAGTGTTGAATGAAGGTACATGGACATGTATAACACATTTGAGTTGTGCAAGTTGGATGGATGAAACAATGATTGGAATGAATGAGTGCTTGAATGAATGTACATGGACACATTTCAGTTGTACCAACATAAAGACAATATTGAGACGTATGGATGAAAGCATAATGATGAAAGAATGGCTGAATGGAGGGGAAGGGTGCACATGCAATATTTTGAACACACACTTTCAAGTACAAATATTAAAGTTGCAGTTGATCATATATTACTTTTTCACACAACAAAAAACAAGACACACTTACACAAGCCCACACATGCAAAAAAACTATATATAATAGTATTAATACCTAATTTTTCATAGAGGTAACCACAACATTTGAAACTTTTTCCAAAGACAGTTGTAATTGTATCTTTGATGCTTGTACACTCAAAAGCAGAATTTTATTCACATATCTGCTTTGAATCTGTGGAAAACCCTACCAAAAGCTGTTGGTCTTGCAAGCTAGATTGTGAGGGGTAAAGTTGGTCATGGATCTATATAGCCTGTTGTGGATTCCCCTACTGTACTTGGTGGCAACAAGAAGTGGCAAACTGTTTGTAACATATACTAGTTGGACATTTACAGGGTTGGGATAGGTAAGGGAAAGTCAGGGAGGTTGGGAGATATACTACTACCTATAATTACGCATGGCTCCATGTCATCTAATGACAATGCCTCTTTTGTACTTAGCAGCAAGGTGGGCACACAATAGAATACAGAATGGCTAGTAGGGTAGAATGGGTAAAGGAATGACAGGGAGGTTGGGAATATAACAAACCTGCGTGGGATATACTACAGGATGAGCCATTGCTGGCCAAACTGCTGGTGGAAGACCAGATGGACTCGGTCTCTTGGCTGTACGTCTCGCCGAACAGCTCGCGTAGGATCTCGTCACTGGTTGCCATGGCGAGGGTGTTCTGGATCACACCTGATTCGTCCTCGTCTGATTGGCTGAAAAATACATGTCATAAAAACACTGTAAATTGATAAAAAAATAGCAGTCTGTAATTCTAGCGGCTGGGACAAGGGAATACTAGTAGTTCACGGTTCAAATTCTAACATTGTGAACAATGTTAAAATCAACATTATGGAAAATTCAATTTCTGCATCATATCTGCATATCTGAACAGAAAGCCACAATTGCACAAAAACACAGTAAATTTCCTGTCATACATGTAGAACATGTGCCCCTCTCACCTGTCTTCACTTGACATTGCCACATTCTCCTTGCCATCTGCCGACTTACTGGCTTTTGTGAACCTACATTTTGTGAGTGCAAGAGAGTTAAATCACACACACCGAAAAGCAGTTAAAACTTAAAGTAGAAATAACCAGAAAAGATCAAAGAATGCACCAGCAGTACAAGTATGCAGTATGCACTTACAAAAGTCAAATCGATCAGTCCTATCCAAAACAATGACATATCTTTTGACTTGGAGATAATTTTCTTCTATATAAATTCTAACCTACTGAATTGGAGGTGCAATTTCTTCTATCCAGTTAAATTTCAGGGGTTTAATATGGTTCACCTGTATAGTTTGCTGTTGCTGTCATCGAATGGTCGAGACTTCCCCTTGGACTTTGCCTTCATACCCACAGGCTGGAACACTCCATTGTCCATCAGCACCTGTTTCAATATACAGACCAAACTTCAATAAAGATCAGGTGAATGCTACAAACAGCCACAATCCCTTTTCAATACTGATTAATGTAGCCAAGTCACAAAAATTGACAGATGCCATTCAAAAGCATTTAAAGCTTACCCCCTTTGTGCCGTAATACTATTAGTTTGAATCTTCTTACTTTAATTTTCAATCTTTGTGAAAAAAAATCTCATCAACTTGTACAAGTTTTGAACTCTAATGAAGCTATGTGAATCCTGTGAGGATCATATGGGTTATCTATTCATAAAATAAAAAAAAATAAAAACATGGACTGTATACCAGTTCTCTCTCTCTCTTGTACTCTGTCTGATACTAGTACAGTCAAACCTGTCTATAGCGGCCACTCAAGGGACTGGTCAAAATTGGCCACTATAGAGAGGTGGCCACTATAGAGAATATGCTAATTAATTGACCACAAGCAATAAGTTACACATGGTTTTAGTACCCACTGATCTTTATTCACATAATACAGTACTGTACATGTACTGCAATGATTTTACACTACATGTATTAAGAAAACAAAAGCTATAAAAAGTTTTAAATGTTCTACAGTTGATATTGTCAAAGAGACCGGTATCGTCATATTTCTTTGATCTTTTGTCTTGTATCCTTTGATACTTCGCCGTCCGTGTGTTCCCTCCCGCGTTCACACGTCAGGTTCGCCCATTATGCTAATGTGGTACTCACAAGAAAAGTCTCGTCATTTTAGACTTATCTCTTAATAAATGTAAGAATAAAATCCACCATAGTCTGAAGTTCATATCATTTTGTCTTTGTAACAATTCATTTAGAAAGTTTTTGTGATAAAAATTAACCTAAGCGATAGTGTATTAGAACGTAACTTTAACGCAATTTACCTCTGTAATATTGGTGTCGTCTATTGACCTTATATGACCTCGCTTGTCGGCGGGTATGGGTAGCGCCAGTTTTGTTTTGAAAATAAATCAAAGAGGTTTTAAATCCGGCGTAGGGTGACGATACGGCAGCTGTATATGGCCGAACGCGTGCCGAAACATAGATCAGCGGTCCGCGTGGCCGTAATCGGCAGTGTTTTTGTACCTGCGGGACCGGAAATCGTGTGGCCGTGGCCGCGTTGGACAGGTGGCCGCTAAGCCTATTTCTTAATCATTACGAATCCAAGGGACCGACAAAAAGTGGCCACTATGGGCAGGTGGCCGTTATGCAAAGGTGGCCGCTAATACAGGTTTGACTGTACGTACCTGGCACAGTCTGATAACTTTCATCCTTGTGATATCGCAGGCCCCGAACTGAAAACTGTTGTCCTGTAGGTACATGAGCAGCACACCGACAGCACCAACTGCCACTGAGACAAATCTTGTCATGTCTGTCTCTTGGATTAACGTGAAACATTGAGTACGTACCTGACACAATCTGATGACTTTCATCCTGGTGATATCGCAGGCCCCAAACTGAAAACTGTTGTCCTGTAGGTACATGAGCAGCACACTGACAGCGTCAGCTCCAGCGAAACAGTAATACTAGTACGTACCTGACACAATCTGATGACTTTCATCCTGGTGATATCGCAGGCCCCGAACTGAAAACTGTTGTCCTGCAGATACATGAGCAGCACACTGACGGCATCAGCGCCTGTGAAGCAGTGTTGATGGTACTTCAGACCCCGCCGGTGTCTCCGCACATTTGCGTGCTCCTGGAGGTGGTGGATGATTCCATTCCAGATCTGTGTTGCCTTGAAGGGACCTGTTAAAGTAATAGGTGTTACAAAATCATGGACAGACAAAAGATGACAAATTGTAATCTTTACTACCATTGTGGTAGTACATGTACCTGCAATGACTCAAGTCAATTTAATGGCATCTTTTGCACTACTTATCCTTCAACTTTTTTCAGGCCATGCAAGTTGACAAATTTTGCTCTTTGTTTTTGTGACTGTGGTGCAATCTACAATTGACAGATACATTTGAAAATTGTCTTAAACATTATCTACTCTCAAGTCTTGAATGATTACTTACTAAGTACTAGTCTGCTCCAAATGTCTACTGCAAATTTTTCTTTTTTAGATAGGAAGATTATTCAAGGTTGTGATTACCTGATGCTATTACCAGTACAGAACTTTATCATTTTGAACAGAAATGATGCTACAAATGTAGGTTAAATAGAGGATATTGTCTTCTTCTTTCGCAGTCTAGTCCCAGGAGATCCAGACACCCTTTTTGAAAAGAACATTAAATTTCCAACAACACAAACAAAATCTAAGACGTACATAAATTACTTATAAACTTCTGACATCACAAAATGAAATCTCCATCTTCCTAGATACACATCATGCTACAAAGATTCTGCAACCGATACACATACAAGTAGTCTGGCCTCTGCCAATTCACGCCCATTCAAACAGACAAAAGGAAAGCCCTTCTCTGTTTACTAAGAGCGGTTCTTGTAAACGGACCACCAACCGCCACTGACACAAATCTTGTCATGTCTGTCTCTTGGATTAACGTACTTACCTCTCAAATCTCGGGGGTTAACTCACCCAGAACATCTCTCCTTCATATCTAAGACTGTTAGCACTATATTCTTAGGAAAAAGGGATTCGCAAAAAGTCAAGAAAGGGTAAAAATCGTCGAAAATGTCCAACTTACCGAAGGACTGACCACTTGAAGCTGCCGCCATCGTTCTTAGTTTTCCCGTCGTGCAGTTCGTGGGATGAGTAATTATCGCGAAATCTCGCGAGACTTTGTCGTTCGAGATGGTGAAGGCCCAAAAACGCAACTCATAGTTACGTTTCCTTTTGAACGTTAAATGACCTATATTGCCATATTTAACGTATCACATTCAATTTCAAAATATAATGATTATATTTTGACATGATTTTGACAACAAGGTAGTATAAGTCAGTTTAAAAATGCTTTGGCGTTTGGAACATCTTAATAGTCGAACAGCGTTTGGTGCGCGCATCGCTACACGCCGGTGAGAGAAAAATCTAGAAACATCCACCAGCACCGTTACCAGCTAGCAAAATGGTACGTTTTGATGAATATTTTCAACTTTCCTCACTACAATAACCTTAAGCTGTTACTAGTGTATTACCCTGTATCCTCAGATTTTTAGGTTTTATGGATTTTGCTTATTTTTTCCGCGTGAAATTTGTGCAGTGCACGTGGGGCAACTGCATGTCTTTCTTTGGTGCCCCCCTCCCCATCACTTTTTCCTCAACAAAAATTCTGTAATTTTTGGCGTGTGCACAAAGTTGGTCACATTTCCTACCTCTGTATCAAAATTTGTGTCCTTGGGTAAAGGCACACGCCACTGGAAGCTTTTTGGGTTGTGCTGAGAACGTTCTGAGAATGTTCTAGAAAGAACCAGACTGCTGTCCAAATTTGGACATGAATAATTTTTTTTATTGCACAAGATGTCTGTAAAAATGTGGCTTTGTGCTAAAAAAATATTTTACCTTAAGTTCACACTGACAGTACTCACATTTTAAGGTGAGCTGAAACTGGGAGTTTGGGCATCTCAGAGCTCGCTGTTAAAACAACACAAGTAGTGCAGTGCAAGAGTCTGTGGAAATGTTCTCGGATATTAATATTATTATGTACTACTACAACTAGTAAGTTCGTAGTTAGAGTCCACTCTGAGCCACCACAAGTATTTGACGATTTACAGTACAAATGTAGTAAGGCATGTAAATTTGTTTGGTTGCAATATGAAATGCTCGACCTCAAAGTTAAACTCAAAGCAGCCTACTCAAAATTTAAAACATATTCGATATTAAAAGTGACGGAATGTATGTCCTCAAAAAGGCTATAGGACTGTGAGAGTTTGTATTCCACAGGCCACCTTCCTGCACACCCGTGCCTTACTGTAATCACTCCTACAGGGTTGGGTTCAGCCCAGCCTGGTAGTGTGAACATGTCAGTGTAGGTGGTGCAAAGGAAGGAGAGAAACTGTCCACTCACTCCAGACATGGGAACGAGGACCTCTTTCTTAATGTCCACTGACTGTACCTGTCTGGAGATGGCACAGATTTAACTTCTTCTTCTTTGGATTCAGGCATCTGCCTTCAACTGATTGAAGATTATGCTGCCTGTAATGTGAAGGTCTACTGCAAAGCGTGGAAAGAAACTGAGTGGAAAGAAACTTCATCTTTTGAACACAAGAATTCTCTGGGGAAAAAAAGGACTGGAACTTAGTTTATCACAGTTTGTGGCTGAGGCTAAAAGTAAAACTGTTCACTATTGTAAGACCATATTGGAAAATCACAGGGAGAAGAAGAACAACATCACGTAAGAATTGCATGAGTGAAGACTGGAATTCTACAGGCCTGAAGCAAGGCTGTAAAAGCCTAGAACTTTATTACTCACTTTACTTTTTGCCGGGGCGCCGCAGGCGCCCGGCTTTGTCCCCGGTTTAATGGTTCGTCCTTGGATGGGTCTGCTATGGTCGCAAAATGTACCGTGCGTTTTTACGACAATTCTCAGCCCTTCTCAGCCCTTCAAATAAACGCAATGTACCGTGCGTTTTTACGACAATTCTCAGCCCTTCTTAGCCCTTCAAATAAACGTTGTAAGAATACTGTTTATCCATGACCTCTACTCGTACAGAAAACATTGCAGCGCTCATTAGCAAAGTCTAGGAAAGGGGAATGTTTCTTGATTTGCAGAAAAACACTGGTCATGTAACATTTGAGGAGTTGT
>NC_049997.1:6921484-6935361 GCF_000003815.2 Branchiostoma floridae
GCCTTTGGCTGTGGTCTCGCACCGGAGTTTCTTTTACGATTTTTTATATCCGGCACACAGCGCACCAAGGGATACAATCCGGCCACAAAAGTACGCCGGAAAATCCAATTATACCAGTGAACAAAGGTTTCCAGCCAACTTCCCATAGATTTTAGATATAAACTTCTAGTTTAATAATGATGCACATTTTACTGGAACACAACATGAAATTTTGAGGTAGTCCTTCCAAATGCGCCCCGGCCAGCTTTTTTTAAAAGCTTTCTTGTTCCCTTAGACAGTATTCAGGTAGTCAAGGTACAGTACATAAATCTTGACTACCCGAATACATTAAAAAAATTCTTGACACAAACCCATATCAACATTCACATTTTACAGCACAGTTCTGAACATGATGTTTTTTGCTGTGTGTATTTTCCAGGCAGGAATGGAAGAAAAGATATTGGGTAATGGCCTCTGATTCAGGTTGCCACCTAGGCAACAAGGCTGAAAAAAAGTATTTCGAGCTCTGCAATCTCAAATTTTTTGCTGTGTGTATTTTCCAGGCGGGAATGGCGCTGAACCCCATCCAGATCCTCAAGCAGCAGGCGGAGGAGGAACGCGGCGAGACCGCTCGTCTGTCGTCCTTTGTTGGTGCCATCGCTATCGGCGACCTCATCAAGAGTACACTGGGACCAAAAGGCATGGTACGGCGCAACGGATGAATTTTTTCAAACTCAAAGGGGACAGCAAAGGATTGATGTATTCAAATATTTGTACTTTCTGAAAACTTGTTCTCCGAGCACAGGTCAAGTTACAAAGCCGTAATAGTAGTCGGGATTTTTACCTGAGAGAAGTGAGTCGTTAAAAATCAGGTTAACAGAATATTCTGAAACGTTTTCATCCAACATGAGAGAAAATCATTTATAACATAAACCTGTCCTTGAAGCTAGCCTTATATTTCCTAGAAGTTCCTGCTCAGTTCAAATGGTGAGAACAAGAAAATGTTTCAGACCCAATAATGTTCCTTTTTGTCATGTTTCAGGACAAGATCCTGCAGTCCTCCAACCCTGCCCACGAGAACATTCAGGTGACCAATGATGGAGCTACGATCCTGAAATCCATCGGAGTGGACAACCCTGCAGCCAAGGTGCTCGTAGGTAAGTCCTGGCAACAGCCTTTATGTCTCAGGTAGTACAGTAGAAGCCAGTTAATTGCACAACAGATAACTGCATACTGCTGTTAATTGCATGGAATCACAAAGTCCCAAACGGGTGCTGTCCAGCTAGATAACATCGCACCATCAGTATAATTGCACAAAATGCATAAGCAAATGGGGAGTGCAATTAAACCGTCTCTACTGTTTGATGCTTTGCCGTGGCATTCAATGGCCAGTCTGGCGGACAAGAGATTGAAAGGCTATGGGTCTGATTCCCAGTATGCGTAGTTAAATGTTATGTCCTCGCGAAATGCAGGACTTTTCTCACTACCCAGATGTAAAAATGGGTTTGGGAGGTAGAATGACTCTAAAATGTGGTGGAAAGAGAGGGATGGGCTCTGCCTCCCAATAAATTACCCTAGACACAATAGGTAACAACGACTATTCCTATGGCCCCGAAAAGGCTACAGGACATAGTATATGTACCAGAGGTTATAGAGTAAGTTTAGAGCCCTGGACCCTGAGAGTTTGTGTTATACAGGCTACCTTCCCGCACACCCGTGCCTTACTGTAATCACTCCTACAGGGTTGGGTTCAGCCCAGCCTGGTAGTGTGAACATGTCAGTGTAGGTGGTGCAAAGGAAGGAGAGAAACTGTCCACTGGCTCCAGACATGGGAACGAGGACCTCTTTCTTAATGTCCACTGACTGTACCTATCTGGAGATGGCACAGGTTTTATCTAACTCAAGGTTTTATCTAACTTAAGTGGCATTGTGTGCCGTAATCATCAAGAAGGCTTGGCCCAAAACCAAGAGGTTCTGGGTTCTAATCTCAAGCCACACCCTGATGTTGTACCCTTGTGAAAGAAACTTTACACCAGTGTTTCCGCCAGACCTCAGCTGGGAGGCCGTCCACCTTGGGGCGCGAAAACCGCGAAAATTAAATTTAATTGCAAAACCGCGAACATTAAATTTAATTGTAAAACCGCGAAAATTAAATTTAATTGTAAAATCGCGAAAATTAAAGTTAATGGTTAACTGTCGCAAGAAAAAACAAAACAACTAACGTCCGATTAAGTTCAGTGCCGAAGTGTTATGATCTGTGCCGCGTACCGGTATGCCGCACCGAACGGGTACTACGACTTTTAAAAAGTTCTAGAAACGGTTCTTGGCCTTTCAAAAAAGAAATAGCATTTGTATATATTCTCTTTTATGTTGTGGTATACTTATAAATCATCTAAAACCTTCCATAGATCGAGAAATTTGCGTTCAGAAATGACGAAAAACATCGTCTATCGGCGACAGTGAGCGTAATGGCGGCCGAAATCCCGCAATCTCACGTGGTGACTTCTCGCGAGATCTGGGAAAGCTAGCGACGTCACGGGAAACTAGCGCTGTGATTGGCTAGGATACACAACAGCTACCGACCGCCATTTTTGATGCAACAACAACAACAACATTTATCCCGAAAATTTCTGCCGTTTTCGGAGATTTTTCGGGCTCAAAACTCATATAAAAAGGAACCAAAGTTATACTTGATGTTTTTTACGTCCATCATCTCTTATGTGAACACTTTATTTTTCCGCTGTGTTGCCGATAGCGAACTTGAACGAGGTCGATTTCCCGTGCCGAGCACCCGGGCCGGTGGGCACATGTATCTGATTGTGTTTTGTTTTGTTTACGACGATTGACGATGAAAACAGAGACTAAAGTTGTTAATCTAGACAAAGTTTAATAGTGTGTTGTCTTATTTCTCCCAATAACAAAGTTTAGTTTGTAGTGTTATACTTATAGCGAGATCGACCTACCGCCAAGTTTGCGAATTATGTGACAGGGCAAATTCGTGTAACTGAGGCCTTGAAAAACGGGTTTTGATTATCGTATGCGAAAGGCCGCCGACACACATTGTCAACAACCATAACAATAGCAAAACAAACAGTGAGCGGCTTTCTGACTGTGGACGGCGTCCCAAGCCTCTAGCTTCAATACAAAACACAAAACTGCGGTTTACATTTATCAACTTTGTACAGATTTCTCGGCAAAATGTGGGTCGCAATTTTTTTATGAGGACGGCCTCTGGTTGCGTTCAAGCCGTCCAAAACGAAATGAGACTGTCATTGGACGGGTGGACGCCCCTCTGGCGGAAACACTGCTTTACACAAATTTTCTTCCTTCACTCAGGTGTAAATACAAAGTACCTAGCTTTGGCTAGTGTTGTCCCTCATAGTCATATATGATGTTAAATGTAGGTCTCGTACTGTAATTCCTGATTTTTTCAATGTACTGTTATGTTCACGGTTTTCACGGTGACGACTGTAACGTGAACTTATCATTACTGATAACAAATAATTCACACTTTTTTTTTATGTCCACTTGCCGCGACAGTGAACATTTAGTTCCGAGAACAAGTTAAATTTTCTCTGACCGTGAAAGTTTGGTACTGAAAAGACAAGGTGAATTACAGCTATTTGAAAATAGCTACACTTCAAGCATTTAAAAGAACCCCACGTTTTTTTGAAAGAGCAGGTGTTCATCCCTGTGAGAGTGGTTCAAGTCTTACACTAAATGTACTTTGCTTACCTTGCTTGCTTATTGTCCTGATGAGCTTTGGCATCTACCTGGTGTGGTATTTGCGTAAAGAGCCGCCGACAGATTTCTAAGACAGCTATATCTGGTAATTTCCTCTTATATCCTTAACACCTGAAATCTTTTGTTCTCTCCAGAAATTTCCAAGGTCCAAGACGATGAGGTTGGGGACGGGACCACGTCCGTTACTGTGCTTGCCTGTGAGTTACTGAAGGAAGCGGAGAAGCTTGTTGCTCAGAAGATCCATCCACAGACCATCGTCGCTGGATATCGCCGAGCTACGGACGTCGCTAGGGCTGCGCTACAAGATGCTTCAATAGACCACGGGTGAGTCTGAGAAGTGATCTTCTACTGTGACCCGGTTGGGCTGGCACACTGGTTCTTCTATCGCGGGACAGACATTTGCTTGTTCTGAAATTCAGGACACTGTCATGCAACTGGTGAAAATGTATATTTGTCAGTGTTAAATGACAGATTTATATAAAAAAAATTAAAATCGATGCAAATCTACTATACCCATGCCAAAGACATGCATAGATTTTAAGTGTCATACTCATAGTGTCTTGATATGACTACATTCTTAGACCAGTACATTTGTAGCACTTTAAAAAGAGGGACTGTATTACAACAGATAAAAACATTTAACAAACACTGTATCTAAACACCATTCAGTCCATATTCCCGTAGCCATAGGCTTTATAATAGGCAAGTATTATGTGTTGATTATTTTGTTATTGTTGCCATACATTGTACTATGTACAACTGTCAGTCAATAACTTAAAAGTTCATTTAATAATTCTGTTCATTTGTAGGAATGAACCAGAGAAGTTCCGTGAGGACTTGATGAACATCGCCCGCACGACCCTCGGGTCTAAGATCCTGACTCAGTACAAGGAACACTTCTCTAAGCTGTCTGTGGATGCTGTGCTTAGACTTAAGGTAGGACAGATCTTAGTACAAGGAGCACTTCTCTAAGCTGTCTGTGGATGCTTTACTTAGACTTAAGGTAGGTCAGATCTTAGTACAAGGAACACTTCTCTAAGCTGTCTGTGGATGCTTTACTTAGACTTAAGGTAGGTCAGATCTTAGTACAAGGAACACTTCTCTAAGCTATCTGTGGACGCTGTACTTAGACTTAAGGTAGGTCAGATCTTAGTACAAGGAACACTTCTCTAAGCTGTCTGTGGATGCTGTACTTAGACTTAAGGTAGGTCAGATCTTAGTACAAGGAGCACTTCTCTAAGCTGTCTGTGGATGCTTTACTTAGACTTAAGGTAGGTCAGATCTTAGTACAAGGAGCACTTCTCTAAGCTGTCTGTGGATGCTGTACTTAGAGTTAAGGTAGGACAGATCTTAGTACAAGGAACACTTCTCTAAGCTATCTGTGGATGCAGTACTTAGAGTTAAGGTAGGACAGATCTTAGTACAAGGAACACTTCTCTAAGCTATCTGTGGATGCAGTACTTAGACTTAAGGTAGGACAGATCTTTGTACAAGGAACACTTCTCTAAGCTGTCTGTGGATGCTGTACTTAGAGTTAAGGTAGGACAGATCTTAGTACAAGGAACACTTCTCTAAGCTATCTGTGGATGCTGTACTTAGAGTTAAGGTAGGACAGATCTTAGTACAAGGAACACTTCTCTAAGCTATCTGTGGATGCAGTACTTAGAGTTAAGGTAGGACAGATCTTAGTACAAGGAACACTTCTCTAAGCTATCTGTGGATGCAGTACTTAGAGTTAAGGTAGGACAGATCTTAGTACAAGGAACACTTCTCTAAGCTGTCTGTGGACGCTGTACTTAGACTTAAGGTAGGCCACATCTTCAAACTCTTGTGTCCTACACCTAGTATTTATTTTAGCATGATGTGAATAGCTTAAGGATAAAAAAAGATGTACTTATAAAAGAGTTCTTAAGGGCTTGTAAAACTGAGTGCACATGTACATTTCTGTACCTAAAATTGGAGCTATGCACTTAACTTTGAATGTGGGTGCTGCAAGATACTAAGGTTTCATGCGTGGGGTTACAAATTTGCGGATACATTTATCCTTCATTTGAAAGGACAAGACTTAGCATTTTTTTTTCAAATAGGAAGCAGGCTGAATAAAAATTCTAATTGGAAACTGTATGATGCCACTGCACTACCAAATAAAGTTTAGGGTCAGCAGGTTTTTCTAAGGTAGGTCAGGAAACAAACATTTTCCTAGGCCTTACAGGTGTACATGTATCTTTGATGACATTTTGCTCTGTCTGTTGTACAGGGTTCCACATCTCTTGATGCCATTAAGATCATTAAGATTCCTGGTGGTGGACTGGTCGACTCCTACCTTGATGAAGGTAAGTTAAAATGTTTTTTTACCTCCATGAAAAATGTAGGTATTGTCTTTTTGTAATCTCCAGGCAGATTTACCTGTAGCATAAGATAGTATCAAAGCTGGCCAAGAAGTATAGCCGGCCAGTGGCCAGCTGACTCCTTTTGGCCGGGTATCCTCCTTGGCCAGCTTTGATACTATCTTATGCCACCGGCAAATCTGCCTGGAAATTATTGTTTCTGGTGTCTGTGTCACTGTGTGTCTGTCTGTGTTTCTGGACAGCATAACTTAAGAACCTCTGGATGGATTGTAATGATATTTGGTATGTGGATAGGGGTTGGGAAGACGAAGGTCAAGTTTGATTTTGCCAACACCAAACCATTCCTTCCTGCATACCCGTGCCTTACTGTAATCACTCCTACAGGGTTGGGTTCAGCCCAGCCTGGTAGTGTGAACATGCCAGTGTAGGTGGTGCAAAGGAAGGAGAGAAACTGTCCACTCGCTCCAGACATGGGAACGAGGACCTCTTTCTTAATGTGCACTGACTGTACCTGTCTGGAGATGGCACAGATTCTATACAAGTACAACTGTTGACCTGGTGGGGTATTTGCTTAAAGAAGTGACGATTAATTTTTTTTTTTATAAATCAGTCTTTTTATTGTTTATAAACAACATAATTTTACAGAAAGAAAATCATGGCAAACATACAGAAAATAAAGGCACATGTGTAACAACAAAACTGAAACTTAAAATCCAAGAACAAAAGAGTATTATCATAAAATGCCGTGAGTACCCCTATCATTGTACAGGAAAATAACGGAAATTAACTAGATAGAACAATATGTAGTTTACCCCACTTCCCAATGTGTTTCTGAATCTTATTTTGTCGTTGAGCAATAATGAATTCTAATTCTTGAAAATAGGAAACAAATGAAATAAAACCAGATAAATCAACATGTTTTTTTCCGATACCTAAATATATAACATTCACCTAAGAGAATAATGAGATTTGACAGAATTGGGCATCGGTGACCTTTAATGTCTAAAAGTCCAGGAGTTAGACAAGTCCATTGGCTTGATTGCCTGGGGCAAGGGAAAATGCTGATCGGGCAAGAGCATTTAAGCCTTGTACTTTCCCAATCCAGCCAGATCGATTGGGTAGATATTGGTATACAAGCCGGAACAGGCTTTTAGCTAGGAATTTATTGTATGAAGTGCAATTTTCTTGGCAAGTTGCGGCAAGTGATACAAGCGCAAGTATTGTAGTAGGGTACATGGGCATGCCTGGCTGAAAGTCTGAGCCTGAAAAGATGGCATTCTCTGCAAAAGTGAATGAATTTACAAGTCCTTTTGCCATTTTCTCCCTTCAGGGTTCCTGTTGCAGAAGAAGCCAGGCGTGAACCAGCCCAAGCGGGTGGAGAATGCCCGAATCCTCATTGGTAACACATCCATGGATGCTGACAAGATCAAGGTATACGTCATGTGTAATCTTTTAGTAGATAATTGTTTTATCAATGTTTAAAACAGTATCACTTTTGTGTTGTATGTCTGTTTAGGTAGGTAGATAGCCGCAATCAGTCTTTCTTCAAATCTCCCTACTATTCCCATAGTTTTCTAGAAAAGTCTCAGTAAGAAAAGAAAAAAAAAGATCTTCCTAGTCTATGTAAGGCACACTCTGCTGTCCAGAGCTGTAACTGGCCTTTCCCCGCAGAGGGTGGCCGGCGGATGTTGGCCAGCCTGCTATAAGTGCGATTTAATCAGGCTATGATCTTCGGTATTGCTTGTTTGTTTGTTTATTTTATTTTGTATCATCTGTTTGTAGGTGTTTGGGTCGCGAGTGCGTGTGGACTCGGTCGCTAAGGTTGCAGAGCTGGAGCTGGCAGAGAAGGAGAAGATGAAGGAGAAAGTTGGGAGGATCCTCAAGCACAACATCAATGTCTTCATCAACAGGTCAGTTAGGAAAAGAGCTGGGTTTTTTTTTTCAAAACTATGATGCCTTTTTCTCACAGTCTTGCTATATTTTATATCTTTGGATAAACTTTAGAATTGCATAGATCTATATGTCAGGGTATGTAAAGATTGCCATCTGCAGAATTACTGATTTTACTGGTAGAGAATCTGATTGGAGTCAGTAAGTTCAAAGATATTCCAGATCCCTTAAAAGTCAGAGGTTTTCAACTTCAAATCATGTCACTTTTCATCAATCGATTCAATGGATTGACTTGAAATTTTGGATAAATTTCGCAAGACCACTCTAACACATTCCCAACATCCTGATTGACCAGTAGGGTTGCCGATTCTCCTAGATAGCAATATCTAGAAAAAGAATTCTTCTAATTCTCTGTGAAAGAATTCACCCATGTTCTATGATTTACCAACCTGATGAAACTATTTTCATTCAGACCTCCTAATGTTTGCTCATGTGTAAATGGATATAGAGCACTGCATATGATGGTAACTCCAATAGATCCTTCTGACCTCCAACTTGTACCTTGGAGGAGACGAGGACACTAGTTTTGCTGATGCAGTATCTCTGTTATTCACATGAACCAGTTTTCAACATCTAAATTCACAATGATTGATAGAGCAGTAGAAATTCACAAAAAAATCCTTGTTTTCCAGGCAACTGATCTATAACTACCCCGAGCAGCTGTTTGCAGACGCCGGAGTCATGGCCATCGAACATGCAGACTTCGAGGGGGTGGAGAGACTGGCACTAGTCACAGGTTTGGAACTTAGAGCCACTTGCTCACTTACATTTTTTTTCACATGCGTAGAACATTCTTTATTAGCAATGTTCGCATTGTTTGGTACAATGTATGGCAACAATCTAGTTTTCATTGTTTTACTTCTTACTGCTCGAGGTTGAAATCTATTCTCAATCTGTTAAGTTATTATGATGTGTATATAAGAAAGTATGCAAATTACTACTTTTACTTACATTCAGTGCTAGGCATAATCCTAACTTTCATAGGCTACGCAGGCCGGGGTGATCTTGTAGTAAATTGTGTCAAAGTTGACTGGATACTCACAGTCACACATACGGTTTACTATCAATTGTTCACCTTTTTGCGTGGGTTAGACATGCTTGCATCAAGTTGCATGTGTAGGTTGTAACTTGCAATACGTAGAGTCTGAAGTCTCAATTTTGTGGGCTCCTGTGCTCAAATTATGTTCGCTAGAAGACTGCTTTGATTTAGAAGAAGTATGATAATACTTTATCTTGAATACAAGCCTGTTCCATCCTGTACAGGAGGAGAGATCGTGTCCACATTCGACAATCCTGAGCTGGTGAAGCTGGGCCGCTGTGACCTCATCGAGGAGGTCATGATTGGGGAGGAGAAACTACTTCACTTCTCAGGTGAGTTCTCATTGGTTAGTCAAATTCTTAGGCGAGTTTTTATTGGTCACACTCTTATTATGTAAAAATTCATTCACCTCTCATTGGTCAGCTCGAATTCAATATGTTTGAAAATAGATATTGGACAAATTTTCCAGCAAATCTAGTTGTTTAAAATTTCATTTCTACTTCTTTCCTTTCAGTTCGGAAATACATTGTTCCAAGGTCACATAATTTCAATCCTTTGAGAGTTAAGAGTCAGTGACAGCCTTTACTGACATGATGTTACTAACACCTTCGTCTCCTTCCACCCCCTTCAGGTGTTCCACTAGGAGAAGCATGTACCGTTATCCTGCGCGGCGCCACCCAGCAGATTCTGGACGAGGCTGAGCGCTCCTTACACGACGCTCTCTGTGTGCTCTCACAGACTGTCAAGGAGACCAAGACCATATTCGGAGGAGGTATGTAATACGTAACCACTAAAGATTTTATCAAACTTTATTTTTGTCAAACCAAAAGTTTAAGTCATTTATGTTTATGCAATATGGTAAATCTTTGTGCGTACACTGAGTAGAAAGGTAAAAGTGGTAAGTGTGACAGTGTAGAGTGTTTCTTTGAAGTTTGTGCATTTCTTTTTTCTTATAAATGATATGTTCATCATTAAAAGGACAGAGGAAGGGATATTTTATTTTCTCTGACAGTTGTTTGTTGTTTTATTCTAGTTAAAAAAATTCAAAGGATTGGTCATATTGTTCTGAATTAGCGCCAGTTTAGACATTTTTTATGCTGATGTGTATGCTTGGCTTGCTGTGTTGTTTGTTAAAGAAGTTGTTTTATTTATTTATTTGTTTGTTTGTTTGTTTGTTTTGCAGGTTCCTCGGAGATGCTAATGTCTCACGTGGTGTTCCAGCTTGCCCAGAAGACCCCAGGAAAGGAAGCCATAGCCATGGAGGCATTCGGAAGGGCCCTCACTCAGGTACTAGGGCTTTTGTTGCTTGTTGATGTACTTTTTTCGAACATCTGAACATGTGTTACAAATGGACACTAACGTTTGAACGTCAAACAGACAAATATCAAATTTACACTTTGTGGGGAGTATTTACTGCATATGATGGTAACTCCAATAGATCCTTCTGACCTCCAACTTGTACCTTGGAGGAGATGAGGACACTAGTTTTACTGATGCAACATCTATTTAACAAAGTTCTCTGTATAGTGTGCTCTTACAACCATTTTCCATCCTCCTCAGTTTTCTGTTCTTCTCAATGTTTCACTTGTTTTCATGCCTGCCCATTCTCTGAAATTATCCTTCCATCTTTTCTGTTGCCTGACCCTCTTCCTCCCTCCTTGGCTGGTCACTTGTACAGTAGAAGCTGTTTGTTTAATTGCTCAACTCATTTGCCAATGTATTTTGTGCAATTGTCCAGGCTGTGGAGAAATGTAAAGTTACTAATAATGGTCCAGGAGTGAATTAGGTTGGGATTTGGGTACTCGGTGCAATATTCAGGAGTGTGTGGTAGTCCGTTGTGCAATTAACTGGCTTCCACCATATTATAGTTTTGACTGGTCCAAATGATCATGAAGCATACCCATACCACCTCAGTTTGATTTTATTTTCTTTACTGCGGTTAGGATATCTATGTGCCAACCAACAATATCATGAGATACAAGCTGATATGCTGTTCTCTGTTCCCAGCTGCCCACCATCATTGCAGACAACGCAGGGTACGACAGCTCACAGCTGGTGTCGGAGCTCCGCGCAGCTCATGCAGAGGGGAAGAAAACCTACGGCATCAGTAAGTACTCCTGTTCTGGGGGGTTTTGTATAAAAAAATTGTAGTGGGGAGGGCATTGCAAGGGAGCGGAGCTACCAGTCGTGGGGGACAGTGTGGAAGGGGGCTTCCACAGTGTGGAGTGTAGAGACTAAGTCAAAGTTGGCGTTCTAAGACTTCCTGAGATGGCATTTTCTGTTAGACAGGTTACAGTTGCAGGTTATTTTATAGCAACCCTGGCTATAGCAAAAATATCTTCCCTCTCGGCCATTGCCCTGGTTGAACATAAACAAAAATTATTATTAACTGTGATGATACAATGCTTAACTTTCTAACTTGATAAACAATTCACTGCAATGTTCTGCTTGCAGACATGGAGACAGGAGAGATCGGTGACATGCAGCAGCTCGGCATCACGGAATCTCTCAAGGTCAAACGTGCTGTCCTACTCAGCGCAGCCGAGGCAGCGGAGATGATTCTTCGTGTGGACGATGTCATCAAAGCCGCACCCAGGTAAGCAGGAGGGTGTAATTATGGTGTTCTGTTTAATGTTAGCCCTTAACTTAAGGTGCACTCTCACCACTCTTGCGTCACTGCGGGGTTTGTTCACTGCGTCACTGTTTTATTATTTTCTCTGATTTTTAGATATTGCGTAATACATAAAAGTATGACGTAGAAGATAACAAAATACACAGAAACATAAGAAAGTTGTTCTTTATTTTTGAAATTCGTTGAGCATCTTTCGAACCTCGCTGTGACGCAAACTTGACGCAAGTGCAGTGAGAGTGCACCTTTAGTGACATAAAATGGCAGAGTGGTCAAGGTAGCAGACTGTTTAAGTGACAAATTTAAGTAGCAAAAGGCACTAAGATTCTTGAACCATTTGTTAGAAAGTCTGTCTTATTCCAAACATGTAAAATTGATGTTTTTTGTTCCTTCCAGGCAACGGCAGCCGGATCACCCTCACTAGTGACAGGCAACCTGCACACCCCCGTCTCCAAAGTGAACTCATCCAACTGTAAACTTTTTCATTGAGAAATGGTTACCTTGGACTGGAGCTTTTTCATTTTGTATCATACCATTCGCAACGAATGTGGTGTATACACAAATTTTGACAGGAAAATTAATAACAGTCTTACGCATAATATAACACAACGTGAAAAATATTGTGCATTTGTAGAAGTATTTGTATGTTGCCTTTTTGCTGAAAGAAAAATGTTTTGTTTAAGAGTGGTATAAAACTACATGATGTACGTCACCTTTATATAGTGTGGTTGTTTTGTTTTTTCATATTTGTATGTAAAGGATGAATGTTTAAAAAGATCATTGCATTCATGTTTAACATAAACTGTATTTAAACAAAATTTTTGTCTATGCCGTGTGAAATTAATAAATATGGGCCATAATATGTTTAAATCTCTTCCTCTGTGTCTATTATGTATTGCAAATTCTTGCCCGAGGGCTAATGGACCGATCCCGATCGGATGTGCTGTTATGCATGTAACAAACGCAGTAGAAACCCAGTCACAGATATATGTACCCTAGTTTTCACCTGCATCGACCATATGTCAGAAACCGGACACTTCTGCCCACCAACAAGGTAAAGATATGCGGTGCCTCCCGCTTCCGCTTTGACTGAAATTATGACGCCCGTACCACAACTATATCAGCCCCCTCCTCAGATGACTGTACCCAGTGGATGTAACGTTAGCCTTCGACAAAGAAGGCAGCGCATTTTTTTTCGGCCTGGTCTGAGTGGATTTCAGGGTCAAAGGAGCTAAACCAAAGTCAGTCGTTATTATCAGCTAAACAGCGGCGGCCAGTTCTGTTTGACAAGCGCTGTTTTTGACGGAGGTGTTCGAAATAGAACATGATCGTACAGGGGGCGGGGCTTCAGGATCGGTCCATTGTAGGAAACATGAAAGGACATGAAACAAACAATGTAGAACAGTAAAGAATATAACTACTCTAGTCTAAAAGCTAACTCTAAACTGTAACTTTTTTGGTTCGACTTACTTTACTGAGACAATGGAAGACGAAGGATACCACCTTTTCTACTCTTTGTCTTTGTAATTGGGGCTTATTCAGGGTTGATTGTATGGAATTTGTCAGATTGGGTCTGCTTTCTTTCAACCTATTCACAAAAGACTGACTGTCAATGTAATTAAAAGAGTGGAGACAGAATCTTCAACACTTAGCTAGTCACAAATTACAGGTACTGGAACTTTGAAGCCTGATTTTTT
Source organism: Branchiostoma floridae (assembly GCF_000003815.2). Lineage (NCBI taxonomy): Eukaryota > Metazoa > Chordata > Leptocardii > Amphioxiformes > Branchiostomatidae > Branchiostoma > Branchiostoma floridae. Next base: position 6,934,871 of record NC_049997.1, read on the forward strand.
TCCTGACCTGTATTTTGCCTGACAGGCACCAGGTTTTTTATTTTTTTGAAAATGGGAAGGTTACTGTAAATGCATTTAATTTCGCGGTAGCAGGAAAAAGGTTTTTAAGTTCGCGGTAACACCATAGACTAATACCATAATAGAAAAATGTTCGCGGTGGTTTTAAGTTCGCGGTGAAGTGGTCACCGCAAAAACCGCGAACATTTCTGCATTTACAGTATCCCGAAGCCCCACCTCCTGTTCTATCATGGTTCTTTTTCATAACAGGGGGTTCTATTTGTTCGATATGTAATCTCCACTCCACTGTCTTTGCTTTGAGACTTACAGTTCCTGCATCTGTCAGACTTTGAGTGCCAGTAGATGAAAGGATGGCTAAAAAGTGCCCAACTTACCAGCCATGCCCCTAACCTCCATAGTAGGCTCTCTGGGGCCTTTTTTAGGCTCATACTACAGTTTTGCTGGCCATTTCTATTTGTACTGGGTCGCTGATT
>NC_049997.1:6935461-6943273 GCF_000003815.2 Branchiostoma floridae
GGTAACGGCGGGGGAGAGCAGTACCCACAGACGTTATGTTGACTATTTCGAAAGTATCTATGTAATGTTCAATTGTAGATTATTGTGTGTACTATTTAATATTCTTGTTTACAGATGACCGGAAGTGATGTCAACTGAGCCGGTGACCAATCGGATTCCTTGAAGCTCCCTTTTGAGGTGACGTCACCAGTAGAGAGCAAAAAAAGTAAAGTACGTCCACGATGCGAGTGGAATTTGATAATGATGACATGAAATGAAATAAAGTTGGCATCGTGTACCTTTTTTTGTCCTTTCTATTTCTAGATAGACCACGTTTTTATCAATCGCTAACCATGTAGAACAATAAAGAGACAACATTCGCTTATAGAGAGGTAGACATCTAGGTAAACAATATTCAAAGATTTGATCACAATTCTAAGTTTTAGCGGACATTGATGCAGGCTTATGGGGATGCTCAGAGATCTGAGACTACTATAATTTTTAAAAGCTAAGGGAACAACCCGCCGTACGTGCGAATACGTGCTGTCTGATACGTGCCAAAACGTGGGCAATCTTTTGGAAACCGTAAGTGGTAAGTACCTCCTCCGTACGAACTCGTAGGGAATCCGACGGATTTTGGAGCACGCAGACACGCCGTAGAACTTTACGTGCAGCCAAAACTTTGTGTGCCACCGGGCTGCGGATTCGCCCCCCGTACGTGCCAGTACGGGCGACGCGCCTGTCCTGTATTGTACAGCCTGAAGCCCTGAACGTTTTCAGAAATAAGTGGCGGACGTGGCCTCCCCCCCCCCCCCCCCAAAAAAAAACGTACGGACAAATTGCACGTATGGCGGGTTATCCCATTATATAATACGCGTCTCCGATTGGCCGTTGCTATGACACTGGTGGCTGTTGCTATGGCATTGCCACATGACCTGCAGGCAGCTTGACTTTCTACGTGAATGAATATTATACCTGCAGGAATTATGCGTATTTTTACGGTTATTTCCGTGCGTAGCCATAATTTAGCAGGTCATCACTCAGAGAAAGGGATCTTCTACCAAACAGTTCGCTTTGAAAGGGTTTTAAAGTGCCTTTTTATCAAAAATTTTGTGGTCGAAGTTACCGGCAGTGTCAGCGAAACAACAACGTAGTCAGGGACTTTTTGAATTTTCAATCCCTTGGAAGCGGTACGCAACCAAAAAATTAAAGTTTGCTCAATATGACATCGTGCAGCTAAAATAAGTGCGATCTTTACGGGTAGACTTTCACCAAGATTTTATTACATTCCACCGCGCGCCGCGGGTGTCCTGCTAGATTTCCGGGTGGTGTGTCTTAAGAGGTGCCGATAGCGGTGTCCCGTTAGCGGGAAATTTCCCGCTGACGCGAAAAGCGTAATGTAAAGTGGGCCTTATTAGCTTACCGTTTGTGTAGGTGGTTGGGGCTTTAGGAGTTAGCTTTTGTCTCAAAGTTGAGACCCTTTCCAAGTAATCGGGTGATTATTTTTTTCCGTGGTTTAGCAAGCGAAAGTAGTGAGCCAGCGGTCACTACGGAGAATGGTACTCAGGCTAGATTATTTAGGGTTGGCTGCATGTAATTTGTCTGATTGGGTCTGCTTTCTTTCAATCGGTCCAGAAAAAGAGCGGCTGTCAATGTGATTAAAAGAGTGAGAGAGGGAAGCCAACAGTCATTCTGTACAAATTACAGGTACTGCACTGGACCTTAGGGATCTGAAGCCTAATATTTGCCTGGCCTTCTTGGCTGACCAGTGCGTGTATAATAACTACTCTAAGTTTGATGTTAAACAGGCACACCTCTGAACTGTCTTTTCTTTGTCTCAAAACATTTTCAGACAAAGTGTTACAGTCGTAACTTTACAGGCCCAAAGCAAGTATCTTGTCAGGCCATATAACACAGTTGATATCAAGGTAATTTATTCATAACCAGGATTTATATACAGTCGATCTGACGTTTCGGTTTCAACTTCCTCAGTACAATTCTGACCAGAGTTGAAATTCAGAATCTTTGGTCAGTATCTGTGTCACTTTGCCCTGATTAATTACTGTAATCTTTGATAATTGCTAATGAGTCTAATTGCTGTGCAGGGTGGAATATTTAGTCCAGACCCTAGCCCTAGTTCATCATTTTCCGCACTTTCGTCTCTTGAAGCAAGTCGCATCGACAGGACAAGTACTCAGTATGTAACTCACTCTTTATTTTTTTAGTTTAATATATACTTAAATTTAATACAAATTCTTGTCCGTGAGCAGTACTTGCAGGTAACACTCGGAGAGATTCTAACAGTGTACAATATCACAAGTGTCTACTCTAGTCTGAAAGCTAACTCTAGATTCTGGGTTATTGGGTTCAACTTCTTTTCCTAAGACAGTGGAAGACGAAAAATTCCACCTTTTCTGTTATGTGTGTGTTTTGTGAGGCTAGAAGAAAATTGTTTTCTTGTTGTTAGTTAATGTGAAGAAATTTGGTGGCCTCTTCAAACAGCTCTTTTCTTTCGTGATCGTAGAGCGAAAAGTTTGACATAAAATGTGTTTCGTCTTTCACCATATACTACTACCATACAACTATGATGTTTTTTCGTGTAACAGGAGTGCAGTTGTCATGAAAACCACTACATCATTTCACACGTTTTGACAGTTGACACCTATATGTTTCCGTTGTTTTTTAGAACGCAGATACTAGTAAGTTTTCCGCCTCGTTCGTACAACTATTTATTTATATAAGGCGGTAGGCCAAAGAATTGTTGTCGGGTTGCCCGTGCTGTAATGCCTGGATGGATGTTCCGAGTGTAAAAGTACATGTTGTCGGAATCACCCGAGCGAGGACCGAACATGACTGTTTCCGATGTGTGTTTTTTCTAAAGCTGCATCATGAATTGGAAGTTGACCGTCTGCATTCTTCTTGTCGTCATGGCAACGCTGATTGACACCTCCGAGGGCTGGGCGCGCAGGCGCAGAGACTCGGTTGCAAGGTCCTCGGATAAACGTCGACTGGGTTATGCAGGTACGTTCTGGTCTCGGACCGGAGTTTCTTATGCTGTTCTATCATCGTGGTTCTTTTTCGAACGGCAGGTTCTATTTGTTCGACACATGGTGTTCGGCAGGATAGGTCTATTGGCCCTCTCCCCGGGCATCCGTGCAGAGTGCAGACCGCTAGGGGCGCGATTCAGTCAGGATACCGGGCCGAGACGTGTTATTACCTTCATGAAAAAAATGGAGGTATAATTTTCAGCGTGTGTGTGTGTTTGCGTGTCTGTCTGTGTGTATCTCCGGATATTTGTGTCAACATAACTATCGTCTTCTCACTTCTATCAATGACAATGACAATCATGGTGAAGTTTATTGCATATCCATGCCCCCTTGGGGCTAAATGAAGTCACGTTAAGTTGCGTACAGATGTTAGAGACTGATGGGTAAGCTATTCTATGTTCTACGCATGTCTATATTTCTACATGCTTCTTCCCTCTTCTTAAAACATGAGAAGACGAGCTTGCAGAGTTCTTCTATTAAATGGTAGTTAGCAGATTAGATATTAGTCATTAGATATTTGAAAAAGTATTCCCTTTTAGTTGTGCATATTTCTGTTTTGCAAGTGTAGTATTAACAAAGGTATTGCGTATATCTTTGTACATTGAACATTCTAGAAGAAAGTGCACTTCATTTTCTATCGTACAGTGGAGCCGGGAACACTCGAGATTGCCTACGAGAAGACCCGAGGGCTGATACAACAGCTGAGGAGCTGGCTTGAGTGGAGCTTGGGAGCGCAGGCGTCTTAAGAAAGATGGTAAGAAGTCTCAAGAGGTTTACTTCCCTTTAAGACCACTTAGAACCCAGTGAGTAAATGTTGATCTTGTCTGATGTTGTTTTCCCCAAAGTTTTATTCCAATATTTGTAACAAGGTAAAGTTATTACAAATTTTTTTATCAAAAATTACTATTAAGGTGGTAGAGGCAGTGGTCACGGTATGGGCCGATCCTGTCGAACGGCATATCGAACAAATAGAACCCCCTATTCTATTTCGAACGCCTCCGTCAAAAACAGCCTCAGTGGGACAGACATGGCGAAGGAAAAATGCTGTGCCTTTTTTGTTATGCCTTTTTTGTTGAAGACTTCATCAACCATGTACAGTTGTTTTGGGAGGGAGAGCCTCTGCATAGTTGGGAACAGTATGGAAACTAAACACACTACCAGTGAACAAGCGCCCTGCTGTAATGGCCTATGTGTGTGGTCCCAGGGCTACGAAACGGAGATGGGCGCCGGACTCGACGCTTTAGCTAATAGACTAGTGTCACGATATGGAACATGATGATAATAAAACTTTAATCATAGACATCTTTTAGAATAATTATAGACATGTTCATACAGAAATATTCTTGTCTGCAGGCTACCGGAAGTGACGTCAACTGAGCCGGTGACCAATCGAATTCTCTGAAGCTCCCATTTGAGGTGACGTCACAGTAGAGAGCAAACGTAGAGAATATCCACGATGTGAGCAGAACTTGGCGATGATTATTGGTGGAATGAAATAAAAGATTTGACATCGTGGGACTTTTGTCGTGCTTTTTATTGATAGATCAAGGAAGTTAAAAAAACAAAGTAATTTTTAACCTCCTTGGATTTATAGATGTCTATTCATTTTTGTTTTTTGGTAAAACTTTCGATTTTATCTAACGAGAAATGGGTTTTTCATTCAAATTGAATAAACTCCGGATAGTAGGCAAATTTCTCCTGACCATAAAAGATATGTGCGCCCAAACTGCGACTTAGCAGCGATCTGTCTTTCCTAAACTAAATCGTATATAGCTTGTAGTTTTCTTTCTGACCGCAATGGTCTAATATCTCCAGAAACAATGTTTTTTTATTGGATGTGCAGCCATATACAAGATACGCATTTCACTATTGAAACAAATGAACATGAGACCAAAGGAATATCAGAGTGTAAAGCATTCCTCGTACAGAGAGTTGGTGTCTCATACTCCAAGCAGATCCTACGGTAGCATAAAATAGTATCAAAAGCTTGCAGAGGAGTGAAGCCGGCTACGAGTGTGTTTAGCTACCGGGCAAATGTACACCTCTTGGCTAACTACACTCCTTTGCCAGTTTGGTGCTATCTTATGCCATTCTAGGATCTGCTTGGAGATTAGTTGTCTCATTCTCAGCCCATTATAGTATTTTTCAGAATGAACTCTGAACTACCAACGTCACCTTGGAAGCTCTCAATAACATTAGAGAACATATTTCTCTCCCAAACACCTACCCAAGAACCCCCTGACACACCCTTCGTTCTCCTAGCACTCTTAAGGAACGTACCTTCTTGACTATCCCTTCCAAACACTTCTTTCATCTTCAGACCGACTTCGGGGGCAATGTCGAAGCCGAGTTGCTTCAAAACCTTGAGGACGATGTGTTCTTTGTGCATCACCAGCTCGTTGTACCTCAGACAGGCATGGAAGAACTTTGTCGGATCGTCTTGGATTAGGTCGTAGGCTTTTTGCATACGCAGAAGCCACGAGGACACGGTAAAGAATGGCTCCCCCCGGAGTAGGGGGTACGTTGCCAAACGCTTATTATCGGTCAGAAACGCCAAGCAGGGTTCCATGCGTAACATAGCCGGGATGTCAAAGAACACATCGAGCCTCAAGGCCGTTTTGAGGAAATATTTCCAGTAACTATCTTTAAACCCCACACTGAGCCAGGAATCGTAGTAACCCTGCAAATCCCGGTACAAGAAGATAGTCTTGGCCTCGGGAACGGCTTTCTGCAGCAGGTCTGCGATGAAGATGGCGAAGCCGCGCAGTTTGTAGCAGATGACGAGACGGGAAGGGTCGCTCTGGAGGATGTAGTGATTCAGCAGGACGTGGGCGCACCTCAGGACCATCATGACGTCATCTTCCTCGGCTGACGTCAGATGGAACCCCCGGGCCTGGTAGAACTGGCGGGAAAAGTTCAACTTTTTTCAATCTATTCTTTTCCTTTTCTTTTTTTTTACCGCCCCCCCCCCCCCCCAGACGTTTGTACAAAGAACTTTGCTATCTAGTGTATCAGAGCCCATCTAAAATATTATTGTGATTTACCTCAAAGAGAGACGTGTACATGTCCGGTTCTGACACTGCTTGTACTTCTTTGGTCGTCTCAATCGCCTTGCACATCAGAGTGGAGCCACAGCGCCCTTACAAATAGCGGGAGAAAGCACACACGTCAAGCACACACTCTCACTCAGAAACTCTAGATCAAGCAGTGCACCAAAAGCCCGTACTGCGTAGTCTCCATGCAGACCCTACGGTGCCTTAGAAATAGTATCAAAGCTGGCAAAGGAGTATAGCCGGCCAAAGGGAGATAGCCGGCTAAGGGAGTCAAACGGGCACCGGTGCCTTGCCAGCTATGATACTATTTCTAAGGCACCGTAGGGTCTGCTTGGAGACTAGTACTGTGAGGCTTAGCAACTCCTTCCTCCATTGGGCAATCCGGCTCTATAATCCTGTAATACCATCAATACTTAGTCATTATCTGTAACCCCTGTATGGTTTGTCCAACATGGATTGTAATCAAACCATTTTGGACAACGTTAAAAGTCGTTGTTTTTGTGTGGTTAGTTGTATGCCAAGCTTAAGCGTTGTGATAAGGACGAAGCTCGAGTGTACTTTTGTCGCCTGCGAGTTCCTTACTGAGCTGGATAAAACATTGCATTACGTGGAGTATTCATAAGTCATACCAAATCGTATTGCTGGTAATGATGTAAATTACATAACACAAGGGTACAAATTATTGTTTAACATAGAAACAACTGTAAACACGTATACAAAAACAATAGTTGAGGTAGGAGGCGATTTTGTTGTACAATCTTATCTCAGTCATCTTAGAACTTGAATTATTCTTTCATCTTTTAATTTACAGCTTTTCTTTTGCGACGAAATGAAAGGTAGTGTCCAAGCAGACCCTAAGGTACCTTAGAGATAGTATCAAAGCTGGCCCAGGAGTATAGCCGGCTCCGGTGCCCGTTTGACTCCCTTTGGCCAGCTAACTCCTTGGCCAGCTTTGATTCTATCTCTAAGGCACCGTAGGATCTGCTTGGAGACTAATGAAAGGGTACTCACCTGTGCTGTGCAGAAAGATGTTCTTGACCTCGGCAATGTCGTCGCGAACCGCGTCTGCCACGGACGGCAGCAAGTCGAACGGGATCAGTAGCAGCTCTTCTGCGTTCACGCGCTGGGCCTGGGAACATGTTCGCCATGCAAAAAAGAAACTGTACCATTCCTAAATAACTTTTGACAAATATTACGTCGTTAGTAGTATAGAAATATCCAACCTGATGTATGCTATAGTTCCCTTTAATACCTACCGTAGATTCCACTAGTATTGTATTAGCTGAAATTGTTGCAATTTACCATATATGTGTAGTATTAGACCATACCTTTTGTTGTATATACATTGTTACTGATGAAATTGTTGCGCAATAAACCATCGTATCGTATCGTATCATGTTTCCAATTTTACGGTAGCCCAGAAGTGCAAAGTCATTTTTGCGAACCTTTTTTTTTCTTCATTTTCTGTGAGCATTTCATTCTGCAGACTCAAAAAAGTACAGTTTGTCAATTACCAGAGTAGTTCGCCTTCGCCAACAGTTTGTGACATCGTAAGTTGTTCATAGTTCTGTGGCGGGCATCTTCTCTTTTGTGTTACCTTTCTTTTCTACTATTTCCAGTGTGGTAGAGACTACTTGAAATATCGTAAACATATCTGTTTAGGCATCTCTACTATAACTGAAAATGGATGAGAAATTGAATTTATCGAATGATAGTTTCACTTCGTATCTGTA
>NC_049997.1:6943453-6954251 GCF_000003815.2 Branchiostoma floridae
TGATAGTTTCACTTCGTATCTGTTAACTGTATCTGCTCAAAACAACTGTGACCTGTACTTAGCCAAGTGTGGCAAGAATGTGCAATCCATCCATCCATCCATCCACCCATCCACCCATGCATCCATCCATCCATCCATCCATCCATCCATCCATCCATCCATCCATCCATCCATCCATCCATCCATCAATCCATCCATACAACAATCCATCCATCCATACATCCATCCATCCATCCAACGCATCACATACATCCATAAGTCCATCCATCAATCCCTCCCTGCATACCTACAACTCTCCCCCCCTCAGTCCAAACAACCCTACAGACACCCAGACATCCATCCGGTCCCCCTCAGAAGAAGGATCACCTTTAAAAGGTAAAATGTAAGGTAAGGTAAAGGTAGTCCCATAGGGGCAGTGAGTTGTTATCAACTGTGTCTAAGGAACGGCATTTAAAGATGGAACCCAAACCTCTCATTCGACCGCTTTGTACCTAGTACCTCCCGAACAAACCTCTAAAACCAACACGCAGATTATGACCGCGTATAACTCAGTTGCACTTAACAAAAACCAGACGTTTTCATAATTTGTCGTCACTGTATCATCTCTGATATTATTACTCTTTTCTTTACAAATTTACTGTCAAAGTTATGGGACCCTCCGTTGTATATCAACTATAACACGTTAACGTGTTTGAAATAGAACAGTGGGTTCTATTTGTTCATCAAGGTGTTCGACGGGAACGGTCCATTGACAGGAGAGTCAGTTTGCAACATTTCGCAACCCCAAATCTTACTTGTACTCTAGTACTCTTTGGTGATCAAATTCCCCTGGCAAATTATTTTCTGAGTAGCCAGCGGTTAGTATGGTAGAGACTACATAAAAGTAGGTAACGTTAGGTAAAGGTATCGGCATGTTTTTTTAGCCCAAACAGTGGGTTGTTTTGAGCCCAACCCTCTCCTCCCATCGCCTTTTACCTCCCCAACCGAAATCAGGTACCCATTTTTGCACCTGGGTGGAGTGAGGAAAGTGTTGTTAAAAGTGCCTTTCCCAAGAGCACAAGATCTCGATCTGTGACTTGACAGGATTTGAACCCAGGACCTCTGACGTCTGGCCAAATACCATGCTGTTACGCCACACGATATAAAAGTACAGTAAGGTAAAAAGATAAAAAGGAAACACTAGTTACCGTATTCGACAAAGTCGCCCAGCCTGGTCATCAAGTGGGGATGTTCCAACCCTGTCAGGAATATGTCTTTACAGCGAACTTTTAGGAGTGACGCCATGTTGGACAGACTAAAGGTTGTGGAGTTATGATAAGATGACCCAGTTTGGCCAGAGTAAAGTTCAGAGACTTTATATGACCCAGTTTCTGTACAGTTTGCATAAGATAATGGACTACGGACTGGTCAGCCATTGTGCAGACTGGCCTTAGCAAGTAAAAGTAACGTAAAGGTACTCCCATCGCCCTTTTCAGAGGCCGTGGGTTATTATCCAGTGTGCCTGGGACACGGTATTGGGAGGCAGAGCCCATCCCCTCTCCTCCCATCGTCTTTCACATCCCCGACAGAAGTCAGGTACCCATTTTCACACCTGGGTGAAGTGCGGAAAGTCGTGTTAAGTGGCTTTCTGACAGGGCAAAACATCGAGGGCATGAAAAGGGATTTGAACTCAGAAACACCCTAACCGTTATGCCAAAACGACGCCACAAAAAACCTGACTGTACATATCCATCACAATTAGCAGTTCAACCAATGATAAATGACGATTAGTGGTTTGCGTTTTTATTTTTTATCATCTACATTATGTCAATGTTTTGACGGGGCAATGGCATCAGTTTATTGCATCCGAATGAAAATAAAACCAATGCATAAAACCACATCAAATGGTTTCTAACAAGTGCAAGGCGGCATTGAACATTTCACTGGTAGTTTAAGTAGATTGCATCTTTTCCTAATGTCAATACCGTCTTTTCGAGAACCTCGTTGTTGTGAAGCAAAATCGAATTAAAGTACAGCAAGAACATCAATAGTGTTATATTGTTTTGTTTATCAAATCTCAGGGGAAACAAACTGGCGTTTTTTCAATGTGACATGGAGGCCCTAGGGGCATAGTATCTCAACGTCCGATGAAATCGACGATACAAGAAATAACAAAACTTCTCGTAAATTGGTACAAAACCCATGAAAGTAACTTGGATAGAAATCTTGCTTCTAGGAAAACAGGCCCTGTTGATCATCGGCAAGGCAAACTAAAACTGCAGGAAGGACGTCCCTTGTGATATGATACAATCTGAATTAACAGCAATGCTACAAAGCTTACAAATATTCATCAAAATCACAGTGAATGTGACAGGTCCGATTTTCGTTTTTCTCGGCCTTCTGTCTCGAATCTTCTCGTTTACAAGCTTTTACCCGCCATTCCTGGTGCGCTCCATGGCTTCCTGGATCTGCGCCTGCGTCAGGGCGACGTTGTAAACCTGAAGGACAGCGAAAGTGAAAGTGATCTCAATCCAGTTTTAGCTCACTGACGAGCTGTTTCCTTTAACTGGCTGTGACAGAGAAGACAGACGCCATGAGCAGTTTTTACCGGTTCATTGTACCGGGGAAATTCCTATAACTCTTTTCGAAAAATTCAACATTGAACAGTTGACCACGCACGGCTTAACGTCATTTCCTATGAACTGCCACCCTTTCCAGTAATGCTAGTTCGTGCCCGAAGACTTATTGCAAGTATACGTACATTGCAGAAACATTTGGCACTATTGTAAAAAGGGACTACTGAGTAGTCAAATATAGTGCTGGGTACCAGTATATCTAAATAGATGGGGTTTGAATTACTTTTTGGAAACAAAGGGACACACGCACAAAAAAAGCAATTTCCTACTTCGCCCGTGCACGAGTGAAAGTTTGTAGGTGTCAGGGTGACATCAAAGAGAAGCGTACCTGCATGTGGGCGATGCGTCCTTTGTAGCCCCGGGTGTCTCCGGTAAATGGCGGACGGGCCCCCATGGCTACAGGAAACTGGGTACCCAGGTCTACGTCTCCCACATTATGAGATCCGATCTGTATAGAAAGTGTAGAAGGGTTCTGTGTACTCTCCAAGCAGAGGTTGAGTCGCGGAGATATATAGTAGTAGTCTTAAGAGGAGCGCGACTGTAAATTTCCCGACTAACGTCACGGTTCTGTTGGCTGCAGTGAGAGTTAACCTGATACCCATTTTATGGTAAGATTTCCTTATAATGTCTATACAAAGAAGAGTTGGTTTGTTCGTGGTTGTGTTGGTCCGTGTATTTCCCGGCACAAGAGAACATAGCCAACGTTGAAAATCGCAGTATGGTAATGCAATTTTTTGTTTCAGACCTTGAAAGATTCACTGACACTGACAATAGCGGTATTAAAGTAAACAACATGCTAGAAATCGCTAAGCAGGTACCTGTATAGCATTTCGGTAGAGTTTCTGGACCCCTGATGTGCGATGGTAGGTAGCCGTGACGAACTGCCACTCATTCTGAGTTATCCCGGGCCGTGTTAGCTGACCTACGACATTTTGGCCATTTCGGTCGTTGCATCTAAATATAAAAAAAAATCAGCATACACCCTCTCGTTGATAGTCGGCGTAAACATTGAAATTATGAGCTTATCACATTAGTGTAGTAGTCAAAATCAAGAATGAATGCCCAGTTCCTCATTCTACAGCAGGGCCCCCTGAGTTAGGCTTAGGTCACCTTTCCAAACCGGGGCCCGGCCGGGATGTTTTAAGAAACGAAAAATGACAATGTATACCTAGAAATCATACACAAATCATGCCAATGTATCTTATTTTGACATTTTGTGTATTTTGATGCATTTTATATAATTCTTTTCGCTCCCGAAAGCTGTCCGGCCGGCCCCGGCTTGGAAATGTGACCCAAACCTTAGTCCCTGATTAACACCGTGCGCGATAGATATTAATATTATTGAGATCGGGCCGGGGTCTGGTATCCAGGCTAGTCAGAAGCGAGCCACATTCCTAAAATGTTTTACCGTGACCAGATATCGTTTCCGGTAGGAAGAATCCAGAGGTTAAACCCGTAGCCAGCACTGCCAGCCGGCTGGTAGTTGAAGATCGGCCCGGTTCCCGTCTCCTGTGGGTAGATCCAGGCCTGTAGGGTGATGTAACTCCTGGCGTCCAGCGCTCCGTTGTTGGGAAACTCCACACGAGAACCTGGGTACAGCAACAGATCTTTCAATAGAACCACCGTTATATAGCCTCTGTCAGGCTCCAAATGTCACCAGAAACAGTAGAAATTGACAATAACCAAATTGACATAAAACAGTTAGCCGACCCCAAACTACAGTTTGCGACAACTGTACTTCTGGGCCGACAATTCCTCTGACATTGCTATCATGCTGTCTATATGGCTAATTTCTACAATGGTATCAGCGACATGTGGAGCCTGGTATCGGCTAGTTGCTACGAATAATGTAGATAACATCTACAACGTTGTGATCCTGATCCGACTGATGAGCGTTGGAAAAAAAACGTCCTCACCTTGGTTCCCGTTGAAGTACATGGCGCCCCCCGTCTCGCCCCCCGGACCCTCCGCCACGCCCGTGCTGAACGTCACTCCGTCATTACCATAGCCGCTGACGTCACGGGCGCCATGTTCTTCATTCAGCGGCCAGTAGCCGACCAGTCCGGCCTCAAGATTCATCTGTAATAGGAAGAACATATTTGTGTGAGCTTATGTATGTATGTGTGTGCGTGTCTTTGTGTTTGTTTGTGTGCGTGCGAGATTGCATGTGAATGAATGGATGAATGAATGAATAAATGAATGAACGAACGAACGAACGAATGAATGGATAGATAAGTAAGTGTCCCATCATACATCACTGCCATGGAAAACAAAAATGGCGGTGCCTTTGCACGCAAGCTAAACCAGTATAGGTTTTGCTATCGCAAACCTGCAGCTTACCCGAGGACCCGGAGGCCCAGGCGGACCTGCCGGACCAGTTTCTCCGGAAACCCCCGGAGCTCCGTCCCGGCCGGGCAGCCCGTCTCTGCCGTCTCGCCCATCTCTGCCGGCAGAGCCTTGTGCACAGCCTGAGATCCAAACAAAATACGGAAAGATTAGAACGCGAGTTCCTAAAGTATGATTACCAGGCTAGAATCGACGGTAGGCCCTTGTGCAGAGCCTGAGATACAAACAAAACAGACAGGATCCTTCGCAGACTTCGAGCGGGATTTGCTTTTATTTTATAGGGCGGAACTCCTTCAACGGCGAACTAACGTTACCTTTCTAGGCAAACTTCATTCCACGGCAAACTCCCTTTTCTGACCAACTTTGAAACCATAGCCAACCAGCCCCACTCGAAGTGGGTATTGTGTAGATAAAGCCTTGATGTGATGTCACGTAGCACATTATTTTCTAGCTGGTTGGCGTAAATTTCCTATCTTGACTGGATATCCACATTACAGGTAGTAGTGAAGAAACTCAGTGTAATGGTGTTACAGCAAATACACTGTAAAGAACGCTGCTGGTAAATTTGACACGTTAGATTAGGCGAGCCTTTTGTGCGCGTTTTGTTTACATGTACTTTTTACCTGTTTGTGGTAACCTGTGCATGTATTTTACCTTTCAATACAATTGGCCAGAGTAAAAAAGTACTCGGAACAGAAAAAACACATTATCCAGCCGGACTTGTAATAACAAATAATGTTCAAATTTTTTCCCAGTTGTCAGCACGCCTTTCAAACCACTTCCTCCTTTACCCGGAAGTAAGGCACCTTTACCGAGTCCGTTATCCTATTGGAGAAAACACATTTTCTATGGAAGACAGCGCTTATTAGATCCCAATAAAATTATAGCTAGCTAAGAATGTCTAAATCTGCTGACCTGCGCTTGAAACGTTCGACCCCGCCTGAAGAAGTTGTCTCACGACGTCCTTCAGCAGGTCGAGCTCCGCCCTCAGCGCGCTGTCGTTGTTACAGTGCACCACGGGACTGACGTCACAAACACAACTGTGGTCTGACGGTAGACTGTAGATCGGCTGGGCACAACTTAAGGACACCAAAGTCACCAAGAACAGGCCGGTAAACATCGCCATGTCGCTCAAATTCTCACGGCTACGTGAAAGAAGACTACCAGGAAACGTCTTTTGAGAAAACCGGAAGGTCAAAGGTCAAACGTAACTTCACACCAGCGGGTTGCGGTCGCGTTTGTCTCGTCACGAAAATGCAAATGAGCAAACGCCCGATTTCACGACCACGAAATTGGAATATGACCTGACGTTGCGACGTTGCACGTGAGTTGCCCAATCCCGGCACGCGAGGAAGCCCAGGACAGCGATCGTGCCCCACGACGTATGTCTATGATTCTCAAACTGACAACATACAATCGACGAATTGCTGGGAAAAATGATGCCCCACGACGTATGTCTATGATTCTCAAACTGACAACATACAATTGACGAATCGCTGGGAAAAATGATGCCCCACGATGTATGTCTATGATTCTCAAACTGACAACATACAATTGACGAATTGCTGGGAAAAATGATGCCCCACGACGTATGTCTATGATTCTCAAACTGACAACATACAATTGACGAATCGCTGGGAAAAATGATGCCCCACGACGTATGTCTATGATTCTCAAACTGACAACATACATCAGTTCTGTCATATCTTCGCTGGGAAAAATGATGCCCCACGACGTATGTCTATGATTCTCAAACTGACAACATACATCAGTTCTGTCATATCTGATTTCACATCTGACAGTGGTTTCATCAACAAAAAAGTTATGTGACATATGACAATGCGAAGAACTTCTGTCATCTGCCCTACTATGATGACCTAAAATATTACACCAAGTCAGGTTTTTAATCTAACATCTGACATTGGTCCTTACACCAAGTCAGGTTTTTAATCTAACATCTGACATTGATCCTTGCGCCATGTCAGATTTTTAAATCAGATTTTAGATTGAAATAATCTGACTGTTTGAAGACGAATGTTTGATGTTTGATTCAAAAATCTGACAGTGCTACAAAAAGTGTCAGATGTTAGACTAGAAATCTTACATTGGGAGGATGATTGTCAGATGTCAGACAGGAAATCTGATAATAATATGAAAAATGTCAGGTGTTAGATTAAAAACCTGACATGGCGTAAGGACAAATGTCAGATGTTAGATTGAAAACCTGACATGGTGTAAGGGCCAATGTCAGATCTTAGATAAAAAAACTGACACCGGTTGTAAGGACCATTGTCAGATGTTACTAGATTTAAAATCATAGTAGGGCAGATGACAAAATTAGTTCTTCGCATTGTCATATGTCACATATTCACATCATTACGGTAGCACTGTCAGATGCGTCAATTGTATGTTGTCAGTTTGAGAATCATAGACATACGTCGTGGGGCATCATTTTTCCCAGCAATTCGTCAATTGTATGTTGTCAGTTTGAGAATTATAGACATACGTCGTGGGGCATCATTTTTCCCAGCGATTCGTCAATTGTATGTTGTCAGTTTGAGAATCATAGACATACCTCGTGGGGCATCATTTTTCCCAGCGATTCGTCAATTATTGTAATTGTATGTTGTCAGTTTGAGAATCATAGACATAACGTTTATACGTCGTGGGGCATCATTTTTCCCAGCAATTCGTCAATTGTATGTTGTCAGTTTGAGAATCATAGACATACGTCGTGGGGCATCATTTTTCCCAGCGATTCGTCAATTATAATGTATGTTGTCAGTTTGAGAATCATAGACATAACGTTTATACGTCGTGGGGCATCATTTTTCCCAGCGATTCGTCAATTGTATGTTGTCAGTTTGAGAATCATAGACAAGCGTCGTGGGGCATCATTTTTCCCAGCGATTCGTCAATTTTTGTATGTTGTCAGTTTGAGAATCATAGACATAACGTTTATACGTCGTTGGGCATCATTTTTCCCAGCGATTCGTCGATTGTATGTTGTCAGTTTGAGAATCATAGACATACGTCGTGGGGCACGATCGCTGTCCTGGGCTTCCTCGCGTGTGGGGATTGGGCAACTCACGTGCAACGTCGCAACGTCAGGTCATATTCCAATTTCGTGGTCGTGAAATCGGGCGTTTGCTCATTTGCATTTTCGTGACGAGACAAATGCGACCGTAACCCCAGCGTCAGTGAAGCGTGTATAACGTCATGTTTTATTCATAAGTTAGGGGGTGTTCATGCAATAAAAATGCATCACAGACTTTGGAGTTGAAATGCGTATTCAAAATTAAAATTGGTCAGAATCATTGTCCTTAAAATCACCTGCACAATCAACACACATGCAGATAGTTATTTTTTTACAATCCCGCGAGATATCAAGAAAACGGTATAAAATAGAAAGCCCGATGAAAACGCAGAAAAAAGCGTAAAAAAAAAACAACCGGACCCTAACCTCTGCGTGGAGAGTAGCTTAATTCACCAGACGTGAAATTTAAAAAAAAAGTTGCATCTTTGATGCCTAATCTATTGGAGAATAACGCCTTCTTCTGGAGTTTAGGCCACATTTAAGCACATAATCTTACAATTTGTAGAGGAGATACAAAATAGTACAGTCATGTTTCATAGCACCGCCAGGAAGAAATAAAAGTCATGTATCCTGCGATCCTTGTAAGTCGTCACTGGACAGATCCTGTCGAACGCCATATCGAACAGATAGAACCCCTTATTCTACATCGAACACCTCCGTCAAAAACTGCCCCAGCGGGACAGAAATGGCTATTTTTGACGGAGGTGTTCGAAATAGAACCATGATCGAACAGGGGGCGGGGTTTTGGGATCCGGGTCCATTATCGGTGGCAAAGTGAATGTCGGCTGAAACTCCGAAATAAAATGCCCTGCGTTGCGTAACGTTTGTTGTTATTTTTTTGCAACAGAATACCAAGAGCTTTTGTGAGCCACACAAACATTTAAGTGCAAGGTTACGTTTGACCTTTAACCTTCCAGACTTCACAAAAGACTTTTCCTGGTAGTTAAAGATTTCTCAGCGCACGTACCCGTCAGGATTTCAGCGACATGGCGATGTTTACCGGCCTGTTCCTGGTGACTTTGGTGTCCTTAAGCTGTGCCCAGCCGATCTACAGTCTTCCAGACCACAGTTGTGTTTGTGACGTCAGTCCCGTGGTGCACTGTAACAGCGACAGCGCGCTGAGGGCCGAGCTCGACCTGCTGAAGGACGTCGTGAGACAACTTCTTCAGGCGGGGGCGAACGTCTCAAGCGCAGGTCAGCAACTTTGGAAATAAAATTTATGGCTGATTATTATTTTTGACATAGAATAAGCGTTGCTGTACGGAGATGTGATTTTTCTTCCCTAGAAAATGTGTTTTCGACGATAGGATTGGTCACTTGAGTTAAAGGTGCCTTACTTCCGTGTAGAGGAGGAAATAGGTTGGGAAAAGTGGTGACGACTCGACTGGACTTGAAAAAGTTGAAAATTATTTGCTGCTACACATCATATTGAACAATGTGATCTTTCTGTTCCGTGTACTTTTTTTCTGTGACTAAACGTAAGGAAAGGTAAAGTACATGATCTTTGTTCGCGACGCCAAGCCCAGAGAGAGAAGTACATGCACAGGTGTACCACAAACAGGTAAACAAAACGCATACAAAAGGCTCGCCTAATCTAGCGTGCCAAAGTTACCAGCAGCGTTCTTTACAGTGTATTTGTTGTGACACGATTACAATTTTCTTTACTACTACCTGTAATGTGGATATCCAGTGTAGATAGGAAATTTACGCCAACCATGATAAAAAATTATTATTGAGGGTTCACATCAATTACGCAGTGCCAATTTCCGGGTAAGATAGTGTCATTGTCGAAGGGTATAAAACATATAACTCTCCCCTTGCCCAAGTAACACCATCTATTTTGGTGTGTCCCAACTGTTCCTTGGTCGGGGGCAAATTAATACGGCAAGATTGCAAGTAATGAAGGAACAAAGTCACGCTTCACTACATGTAAAGACGTTATGGACAATCGGTCGCCAGTTTTAAAGTTGGCTAAGGTTCTCTAATTCCTAGAAAGGTAGTTCGCCATGGAAGGAGTTTTGCCCCATGAAATAAAAGCTAGCGCCGCTCGAATTCTGCGAATTACTGTAAATGCATTTAAATTTAAGTTCGCGGGGATTTAATTTCGCGGGACGAAGAACTTTTCGTGGTGGTTTTCAAGTTCGCGGTGAAGCGGTCACCGCGAAAACCGCGAACATTAAACCATCGCGAAAGTTTATGCATTTACAGTATGTGTTTTGTTATGTGTTTTGTTTGAATCTCAGGTTGTGCGCAAGGCCCTGCCGGCAGAGACGGGCGAGACGGCAGAGACGGGCTGTCCGGCCGGGACGGAGCTCAGGGGGTTTCCGGAGAAACTGGACCGGCAGGTCCTCCTGGGTCTCCAGGTCCTCGGGTAAGTTACAGGTTTACGATGTTATTATAACCTATATTGGTTTCGCTTGCGTCCAAAGGCACCGCCATTTTTGTTTCCCATGGCAGTGATGTATGATGGGAAGGGGTGAGGGCATCTAATGTGTTGATGTTGACGTGGAATGTTATGAGCCTGATGTTGTTGCGGTCTTATCATAATGGACCGATCCCCAAACCCCGCCCCCTGTTCGATCATGGTTCCAATTCGAACACCTCCGTCAAAAATAGCCATTTCTGTCCTACTGTGGCAGTTTTTGACGGAGGTGTTCGATATAGAATAGGGGGTTCTATTTGTTCGATATAGCGTTCGACAGGATGTGCCTTGGATAGGCGAATGAGACGTTCCGTACGC
>NC_049997.1:6954351-6958870 GCF_000003815.2 Branchiostoma floridae
TGAAGGAACATGGCGCCCGTGACGTCACCGGCTATGGTAATGACGGAGTTACGTTCAACACGAGCGTGGCGGAGGGGCCGGGGGGCGAGACGGGGGGCGCCATGTACTTCCACGGGACATCAGGTAGTGGATACAAAACTGGTTCACCTTTATTCGCGGGGTAACTTATAGCCGTTGTTTTAGAAAAAGGGTATTTTAGGGACATCGATATTGTCAAAATACCGCAGTTTCAAACCTCGTTCGTCGACATGATACTAGTCTTCCTAAATACCTTGCTTTTAAAAACAACGAATATAGGTTTTCCGCAGATAAAGGTGAACTAGCCTTTGCTTTAGTCTTCATGATTTTCATTGCTTGTCTTCGCTAAAATAGCGCTAAATAGTTATTGTGTATGCAAGTCCTAATTCAGGCGATACGTTCGTTTTCTTCTCTGTGACTGATTTTCAAATGAATAAAGGAATTGACAATTGTGGCAAAAAAATGCATATTGCCCACAGCATAGTTTTTAGCGGCATTGCTAGTACTGCTATACAAAACAAGAAGAAAACTGTACAAGTCGCAATTTGTCTCATTATGACAATATTTTGATTTCATATCCATTTCTATGATTTCTTGACATCATCTCAAGGCAGCTCAATGTCATCTTGTTAAAAATGTTTAAAGGATTCTAAAAAGGTTTCTGTGTCTTAGCAGTCCGATGAACACGATTTTTTAAAATTCTTTTAAGTACATTTTACCTTGCGCTTCCTGGATGCCCTAATTCCAGAAAAAAGATGGTCCTATCTTAAGGTATTTCATTTGTCATCCATTGTTCGTGTATCTTCGTCCTAGATTCAATAAAAATGTTTTTTTTAACAAAAACAAACAATAACTGCATTCTGTACAGGTTCTCGTGTGGAATTCCCCAACAACGGAGCGCTGCACATGACTAGTTACATCACCCTACAGGCCTGGATCTACCCGGAGGGAACAGGACTCGGGCCGATCTTCCAGTACCAGCGAGAGGGCAGTACTGACGAAGGCGTTCACTTCTGGATCTATCCCTCCGGAAACGATCTCTACATATTGTAAATCATATAGTACCGACTAATTCTAATGTGTTACTATCTGTTATGTTATTAGACCCGACTCAAAAACCCTAATCCCTAATACTGTAAATGCAGAAATGTTCGCGGTGGATTAATGTTCGCGGTTTTCGCGGTGACCACTTCACCACGAATTTAAAACCACCGCGAACATTTTTCTATTATGATATTAGATTGCAGTCTATGGTGTTACCGCGAACTTAAATCCACCACGAAAAGTCCTTTTTCCCGCTACCGCGAAATTAAATCCCCGCGAACTTAAATACCTAATCAACTACGCAACGAAATGGGAATTCAGGCGATGTCACGTTCGTTTTCTTCTCTGTGATTTTCTTTCAAAGGAATTGACGATTGTGGCAAAATACATGTGCATGTTATCCACAGGATAGTTTTAGCGGTATTGCTAGTACTACAATTACATCAACGTCGACGGAAATTAGCAGATGCCATGGACAGGTACTTCTATGTAATAGCGCCATCTTCATGCAATTCGTAACAAATTTACTGCCTTGTATCAAAACGCATCTTTTTTTCTTAAGTTTCAAGTCGGGACAAGCCCTGTCACGGCCCGTGATAACCCGTAATGAGTGGCAGTTCGTCACCGCTACCTACCATCGCACAACAGGGGTCCAGAAACTCTACCGGAATGCTATAGAGGTGCAGCGTATTGTTTTTATCTCAATTGATGTATCATTTGCATTAAGGCCATGTTGATGAGATTATATGGAAGATATTCGCGAGCGCAGCAATTCTTAACGACTGTAAACATAGAATAATGGTATTGCAAACAACGTATTCATCAATTTTGTTCTTTCACGTCTTCTTCTTTGACTTTGGAATTGACTTTGCCATTGCACAATAGTATCTATTTTGCGATGTTCTCTGGGGTAATTTACGGCATATATTTGTTCATTTTGTAGCTGCTTTCTTCTTCTTTTAAATGGACGAAAATTGATGCTCGCTCGGATGTCATCCATATAACAAAATCAACATGTCTAAGTTAGAAATTAAAGTTTTGCTTCTATTGCAAGTTGATAATAACAATCCGTTCAGTGCAAGTTACTATTGCTTTCCTCTTTGATACTTTGTTTGACGCCCAAACTCCCCAAGACGCTTTTTTTTACAGATTGGGTCCGATGATTTGGGAGATGTTAGTCTGTTCATGAACACTCGGTATCCTCTGGCCACGGGGGCCCGGCCACCACCATATGCGGGAGGTGACAGATATGCCTACAAGGGACGGATCGCACACATGCAGGTAGACGTGTCCTCCTCTTAGGTTTGTACACGGAGTAATACTTTATTTATTTGCCTCAGGCCCATGGTCCATAAAAAGAAACACAGTACAATAAAAGATAAAGAAACTACACTGAGAAAGAGGTATTTACATGATGCCGCCAAAAGGTACTATGGCGTAATGGTGAGTACCAAGTCGTTTCTTTCCAAGTTTCTACAGACAAACTTGGTCTCAGTTAACAGGTGGTCAGTCTTGTTGACATGAAGATGAAATATTAAAATGCCAGTGGAAGTCACCAAACAGGCTCCTTAGTAGCGAAATGGATCATTGTTTCTAGTACCCCTCATTCACACGCTTTCACAAACAATAAGGTCCAGGTTCAGGTCCGGACCTGGACCTGATCCTCTGGACCTGGACCTTATGTGTACCTGGATTTTTTGTACCGATAACCACCCCTTAACAAGGAGGTTTGACTAAAACGTCCTTGGTTTGTACGTTAAGCCATTTTGATCCGATTGTATGGATGATATCCTCTGGGAATTCCAAAACTGATGCAAACCTGAGAAGAATTATTTTTTGGGGCAATTTGCGGCACATTTTACTCATTTTGTATCTGCTTTGTACGATTTCCGGGATGGTCGAGAACCTGATTTGGGCACGGATGTTATCCAAGTACTTTTATCTTGCAAGGATGGAACATCCATGGGAAGTGATGAGCATCTGCTATGTGGCTTTTGGCTACATAGTTTCTTCCAGCAATTTATCCTTCTCTTGAAACCTCCAATATTAAAGCTGCAGGTCTTGAAGTTGCAAATCGTGATGCCACTTTGATTTTTGCCATACAGACGTGGAACGTCACTTGTGTTGTGGTACAGCTTGTATTTGTGAAATATGATAAAAACTAACAAAAAGGCGTGTCTATTTACTATCCTTCAGGTTTACAACATCGCCCTGACGCAGGCTCAGATCCAGGAGGCCATGGACCGCACCAGGAACGGGTACAGGTAAATCCTCATCAACAGGTTCTGGTACGTCCCTCGGATAGGACGTTAGATGGTGGTCCCAAGTTTGAATAGAGCCACACCTCCAACACGTAAAAGAACCCGCCACACTTGTTGGAAAGAACTGGGGTGAAGATGATAAAAAATCGTTGAATTAACAAATGTACAGTCTTTTTTCTTTCAACCGAGAATCAGATGAGATTGTGATGATGTCTGACTCATTATACAGCATCTTAAGTCGCATCCATACAATGGTGTTCATGTAGTAGGTTATAAGGGCGTTTTGAGCACTTCTCTTTAATCGTTTTACACTTAATCAAGTAGCTATAGATCAAGAGTATTTTAGTGTACGTTTTGAGCTATGCATAACATAACTTTAATTGTTTTATACATAATCACATAGTCTTCTTGAGCATTGTTAGCCGTTAAGGACGTCTTGTGCTACGCATACAATAACATGTCTTTAATTGTTTCATACATAATCACTTAGATCTAGATAGAGCATTGTTAGCGCATGCACATTCCTGTTTGTAGTAGTGATACTTGCTTTAGATCTTGTTACGTTATTGCGTCAATACAAAATCCGAAACAGTAACAATGTACAACAAGTGAGCTGAGGAAATATGTAGCTGGGGAAAAGGAATATTGACTAACTGACTTATATCAATAGATGCCATCCTTAATATTGCTAAATTACGCATTAAAACATAGACTGATCTGATGCATGCGTGGGCAATACTCAGAATATGTTTGCAATTTATCACAAACGAATGGCAATGCATATTATATAGAATATCTATAGTATACATTGGATTGAGGTCAGTATAAAACTTATATATGGAGCACTACGTATACAGCCGTAGACAGTAATACAATGAGGTACATTGTAACTTCTTAATGATAACAAAACTACTACTGTTAGCTTTCGCTTTTTCTTGATAATCAGCTGTTTAGGCTTCAACTTTTATGCACAGCTTAATATCTATCTTCTGCTTGGTGATTAAACATATGGGAGTGGATAATTTGTGTGCACTTTGGTTTTCTTTGTTTTGTCATCACACAAAACTGTGCCTCATGTGATGTCAGTCCCGTGGTGTATTAAATATTAAACAAAGACAGCGCGCTGAGGGCGGAGCTCGACCTGCTGTGAGACAACTAATTTAGGCGGGTTCCAACTTCTCCAACGCAGGTCAGCA
>NC_049997.1:6965876-6980445 GCF_000003815.2 Branchiostoma floridae
CTTAATGAAGTAGAATGTCAGAAAAACCAAATAACAAAACTTTAAGTTACAAGCTATCAAATTACCATGACAGACATTTTTATTATCTTTCTAACACTTGGATGTCAAGAATATGATGTACACTAGTATACTTGATATCTTTACATGCATAAACCTAAGAAAATATTTGGGTGTACCCTGTCCACCCACAGAAAATTATTTGGGTGCACAGCTCCAATTTTGGGTGCACATGCACCCATTATTTCGAGCCCTGTGAAACCTTCTTGGATTAACAAAGAATTTTGTGTTTTCCAGCCAACAATCAGAAGAGGTTGTGATGATGGTGGAGAAGTGAAGCTCGCGATCGGCTTGTCTGATTCATCTTACAGCATCTTTAGTCGCATTTATACAATGGTGTTAATGTAGTGGTTTAAGGGCGTTTTAAGCGACGCATAACAGTACTTAAATCGTTTTATACTTAACCATGTAGATCTAGAGCATTTTAGTATACGTTTTGAGCTACGCATAACATGACTTTAATCGTTTCGTACTTAATCACGTAGATCTTGAGCACTGTTAGTGGACGTTTCTAGCTACGCATAGTAAAATTTTAATCGTTTCATATATAGGCACGTAGATCTTGAACATTGTTAGCAGTAAAGGACGTTTTGTGCTACGCATACAATAACATGACTTTAATTGTTAATACATACATAATCACTTAGATCTAGATAAAACATTGTTAGCACATTTACATTGTCGTTTATAGTAGGGATACCTTAAACAGGATTAACATTTTGTTACGTTATCGCGTTATACTATAAATTTGAAACAGTAACAATTTACTACATGCAAGTATGTAGCTGGTGATAAGGTAGTATAGACTAACAGTCTAATATCAAGAAATACCATCTTTAAAATCTCTAACCTAGGCCTCAAAACATAGACTTATCTGGTAACCTCCAGTTTTTCAGGCTTTAACTTTTATGCTCAGTTTATCTAAATTAGTAACTGTCTATTTTTTGCTGGGTGGTTAAACAAATGGGAGTGGACAGTTTATGTGTACATTTGTCTTTGTTTTGTTTAGTCATCACTTAGTGTGTGTGTGTTTGTGTGTCTGTTGCGTGTGTATGTGTGTGTATGAGTGCGTGTATGTATATATATCTGTGTGCGTGTATTTTTGTATGTCTGTGTGTCTGTATGCGTGTGTGTGTAAGGTGGGGGGTATGTCTGTGTGTGTGGGGGGGGGGGAGTGCGTGTATGTGTGTACGTCTGTATGTGTGTACGTGTCTGTGTCTGTGTGTCTGTGTGTATGTGTATGTGTGTATGCCTGTGTGTGTTTGTGTGTCTCAATGTTTTTGTGTCTATATTTGTCCGCGTGTTCTTAACAATAAAAACGCACGGACTAAACCACCGGCTCCTGCCCTTGTACAGAACCATGTTTCCGAGCATGTGATGCTGTAAGAACTGGACCCGGTCTGCAGAATAGTCGCACAGTTCACACCTGAACCGGCCCTGAGGCCTGGGGTCCATGTGTACCCGCCCATGCTGTCTCAGACTCGTCTTGTACTTGGACTTAAATCAAGTAATTTCATGATGAAAATTTCTGATGTTTTTTTCACAAATATAGGAGCTGGCGCGATTCCAATAATCATCTAGGTATGATATTGTAGAACAGTACATTATTCCATAGGGTCCCGGAATATTGGTTCACTTTTGGGAAGAAGTTACTGTTAACATGTTTCATTTTCACGCAGGGGTGATATGGAACAGTCCAATGGGGAAGGGTATGGGTGAAATATGTTTTATTCGCTCTCAAACAAATGTCGGCATTTCTCAATTTTTTATTTGAATTTATCACAGAATGAATAGAGGGCTAAACAGGTGCGAACACACCTTTGCAATTTGCCTTTTATGCACATAAAAGCATCAAAGGTACGTGTATTTTTATTTCTTTACAACATGGCTACATTCCTTTACTACCAAGGACTATCATGAGCCGCACAACAACCTTGAGTACAAAGTTGCGTTTCACCTTTGTCCAAGTAGGTAAATATTTAATATTTAACCTCCTTGGTTGACCTTCACAAAAGACGTTTCCTGGTCCCAGCTTTCTCCCTGCACGTAACCGCCAGCGACATGGCGATGTTTACCGGCCTGTTCTTGGTGACTTTGATGTCCTTAAGCTGTGCCCAGCCGATCTCCAGTCTGCCAGACCACAGTTGTATTTGTGACGTCAGTCCCGTGGTGCACTGTAACAACGACAGCGCGCTGAGGGCGGAGCTCGACCTGCTGAAGGACGTCGTGAGACAACTTCTTCAGGCGGGGTCGAACGTCTCAAGCGCAGGTCAGCAGATTTAGACATTCTTAACTAGCCATAATTTTTTTCAACTTCTTCGCTGGTTTGCTAGTTTCAAAGTTGGTTATGGTTAGGCCGGAGAAGGGAGTTCGTCGTGGATGGAGTTTCGCCCTATAAAATAAAAGCCAGCCCTGCTCGAATTCTGCGAAGGAACCTGAAAATAGCATGTCTTTTGTTTGTATCTTAGGCTGTGTCTCACAAGGACCTACCGTCAATTCTAGCCTGGTAACTGAACTCGGCCCAAAACGTTTGGAATATCAACTTCGGTTGATCCTATTTCTGTTGTTTTTGCATCAATTTCAATGCATTATATATCACTAGAAAGCTTACGTGATTTTCTTTCCAATGGTATCAAATTCATTATCATTATAAACCCATAGAACAAGCACCAGGCCTGCTTACTTGAACGGGTCACCAAAAAAAGTGCTTAAATTTCCCCGCTTCTGTTCAACACTGTATCGTCCGGTTGTTATGGCCGCGGGTAAAGCCCCGGTCACAAGAATCGTACGACGTCCTTGCGATGGCATATTACGCCTATCGCACGATGATCACAGTGGATCGCAGCTAAATCGTAAGCAAAATCAGCCATCGCAGAGCATCGCAGAGCATCGGATGATGTTCAAAATTTTTCCAGCGTCGTACGATTTTTCACTTGTGTCTCTTCTGTATAGCCGTCTGACCGTTTTTGTGCTTCTTTAACCAACAAAATGTGGACATAGCTGTTGAATACCTTCCTATAATATCTTTAACTGTAAAAATAAATTAAAAAAGACCATGATAACAAGAGTATTACAAGCAAAAGTTCAAATCAAGCGTGAGTACTGGTATGGTTATCTCGGCCTGCTTGCCGGCTCTACGTGTCAGGCTCTTTCGAATATTGTATCATGATATGCTATCAACAAAAAGATGCCATCATACAAAAATCATATCATAAGCATTATATCATATATATTTCCGACTCATAGAGCCTGCCTTTATGTTTGAGTTGTCCCCATGGTTATTACGATTATGGTAAACTGACCCAAGACCGACGAGAGCTGAGATTTGATCTAATTATCAACTCACGTGCATGAAGCGATCAAACAATTGTCTGCATCACCTGTGCGGGGCGCGCTGTTCTCTGGTTGCGATTGTGGCAGTTGCGACTGATATATTTTCTCTTTTCGTCAATATCGACAATATCAGGGAAAACTGAAACCATCACAACATGCTAAAAATTCATAAATCTAAAACCTCATCAGTAGACAAAAATTGCCGTAATGAAGTCTGCTTTGGGGGCAAATAAAATCTTACGACGATAGCGAAATTTTGAACATGTTCAAAATCCATTTCAGTCCTATTTTCGTCATAGGAGGCTCCCCGATTTACTATGATTTACCTGCGATTGACGCAAATACGCTCTAATGACCTCATCGTACGATGCACTACGATCCTTGTGACCACGGCTTCATATATTTAAACCATTGCTTCCGATTCTTCCCCGACTTACGACGTACTGCGCTTATGCCGCGCATAAAACCTCCATCGCAGTCAATCGTACGATTCTTGTGACCGGGGCTTAACAATGATTCAATCAATCGTTTTTCGTGTACCTTTTGAGTATTTTATGATTGTAAATTTATGGAACGGGCACCAGGCCTGTTTGCGTACAGGGTGGTCATAAAAATAAAGTGCCGCAATTACCCTACTAAAGTCGAACACTCAATTCAGCTCATTTTGTTCCGTCAATATTGACTAATGAATGAAGGCAAGTTGAATAAACAGGACATGTCAATCAAAGCCACTGTTACTCTTTATTCAAGCAAACAATTTGAACCAAGAGGTGCTGGCCATAAACCGTGGGAAGGCTATTCCATCCTAAGACTGTACTCCAGAATCCTGGAGGTAGTCTGCGATGGTCCTCATGTGTGGACAGGTGGTTTAATCTTGCAGAATGGAATTTGGTCCAATATTCAAGAGGTAGGATATTCCAACTGAATGGAGGATTGTGTCCCTTTATCTCACCACATTGAAGGTGCCTGGAATGATGACGAGTCTTGTTTTTCCTATAGCGGTTATACCGCCCCACACTATGACGCTGCCTCCACCACCAAACGCTGACAGTTACTCTTGCCGTGTCAGCGTGCAGTTCTCTTTGCCACCTCCACGCATTGATTCGGCCATATCCAACTGCCAAAAGGGCAAATATACTCTACTCAAATGTGCTATAACAAACTGGTATGTTCTGTATACCAAACGTGATGTGAATAAAGGATTGACTGAGTCACGGACACAGGCACCAATACAAACAGGACGATACAGTGTTGAACAGAATCAGGAAAATTTGGGCACTTTTTTTGGTGACCTTCTCCTGTAAGCAGGCCTGGTGCTCTTTTCATGAGTTTACAGTCATAATAATGTAAGAGGCCAAAATGGCATCCCCCTCCCCTACGGCAGTAGTATAGCCCGGTGACCCCCGAGGTCACGGGATTCGGATTCGACACTTCGGTTCTGCACATGTTCCTTCTGACAATACACCAGACTAGAGAGAACTCTTGGCTCGGAGTCGTCCTTCCTAGACTAACCTTGGGGTGAGGGACAGGGCGGACAATTCTAGTCTTACACTGGTGGCAGCGGTGGGATCCGACCTACGCTTCTGTTAGCCTGTCCCTCACCCCGGCCCCGTCGGCGAGAATGGAGGAAGACTCTCCCAGACCACGCCGTGCCGCGTGCCGCCATGATGAATCTTCCACGTGAGCGAGATGGTAGACCGACTTTTCATTTTTGCGGTTGCGGAACTCCCAATGGGAACATGATGACAGAAAGACATTTTATTTTGATCGTGAGACACTGCAAAAATCCACTCAACAACAGGGGACGCACTTTTTAGCGGACCGCCGAAGGACTACGGCCAGGCTTCGCTGGAGGATTCACGGCGGCCCCTTTGTACCCAGGCGGTACTATCGGCCCCTCAAGCCGAAGTCGGACTTCCCGACACCCGGGCCCCGTCATCTCAACCAGCCAGGCAGTCGGACCCTTCGTTGCCACTAAACACAACATGTGTCAGGAAGAAGGTGCGCCCCGGCCAAACAACGCCATTCTGCAGAAGTCTCAGTCAGTGGGAAGCAGCCAGCAGAATCACTCTAGAGATCGAGATAACGGACTGCCGCATGCCGCCAACCTGACCGGAATACGACCGGAGCATGGAGGACAGTCCCTTTGCGTTGTTCGCAAATTTCGTAGTACCCGGCCCACGGGTCCCCAGCATCAGTACTGGAGCAGGTTCCGCGAATCCCCCTAGTCTCCCCGGTACCCATGCGGTGCCATCGGCGGCGTGCTACCGCCGAGTCAGATACCTGACACCCCGTTAGCCAGACAGTGAGGTGGGCCGTCAGACTGCTAGAACACTGACTGTCACACTAGATTCCATTTCAAAATTCGGGAGAATTTTTTTTATGGGGAAAAGAACGTGATTATACTTTATAGGAGACGGATATGTTTTGTTTGATATGATATGCCATGTATTGTATTGATATGCTATGTTAGTTAAGATTGTATTGATATGCTATGTGAGATAAGACTATTGATATGCCATGTTAGATAAGACTGTATTGATATGATGCTGGCGGACCTATGGACATGATATGCAATGTGAGATAAGACTGTATTGATATGCCATGTTAGATAAGACTGTATTGATATGCCATGTTAGGTAAGATTGTATTGATATGCCATGTTAGTTAAGATTGTATTGATATGCCATGTGAGATAAGATTGTATTGATATGCCATGTTAGATAAGATTGTATTGATATGCCATGTTAGATAAGATTGTATTGATATGCCATGTTAGGTAAGATTGTATTGATATGCCATGTTAGTTAAGATTGTATTGATATGCCATGTGAGATAAGATCGTATTGATATGCCATGTTAGATAAGATTGTATTGATATGCCATGTTAGGTAAGATTGTATTGATATGCCATGTTAGTTAAGATTGTATTGATATGCCATGTTAGAGTGTGTTTGGAGGAACACTATAGTATACCTGTGTTTTGAGGAAACACTATATTATACCTGTGGTTGGAGGAAACACTATATTATACCTGTGGTTGGAGGAAACACTATATTATACCTGTGGTTGGAGGAAACACTATATTATACCTGTGGTTGGAGGAAACACTATATTATACCTGTGGTTGGAGGAAACACTATATTATACCTGTGGTTGGAGGAAACACTATATTATACCCATGTTTGATATAACTTGTTAAAACTGTTGTATGTTTAGAATTTAGTCTGCAAAAAATGTTAGAAGTAAATCATTATAATGTTTCACAATTTGTTATACAGTTGCACATTTGTTACCTTACAAAGTTGTTTAACCACCATTACTTATTTAGTTTGTAAACTTCAGGAGAAGTTTAGTTTGCCGTAAGGGGGAAGAATGTAAGAGGCCAAAATGGCATCCCCCTCCCCTACGGCAGTAGTATAGCCCGGTGACCCCCGAGGTCACGGGATTCGGATTCGACAGTTCGGTTCTGCACATGTTCCTTCTGACAATACACCAGACTAGAGAGAACTCTTGGCTCGGAGTCGTCCTTCCTAGACTAACCTTGGGGTGAGGGACAGGGCGGACAATTCTAGTCTTACAATAAGGTTAATACTGTAGGAAAGAGAATCACACAAGCTTTCAATTGATATAATACATTGAAATGTGCCGAAATAGAGGAAATATGATACACGAGTACTTAAATTGATATTCCAAACTTTTGTGCCGAGTTTATATCATCAGGAACTCGCGTTATAATCTTTCGGTATTTTGTTTGGAACTCAGGCTGTGCCCAAGGCCCTGCCGGCAGAGACGGCAGAGACGGGCTGCCCGGCCGGGACGGAGCTCCGGGGGTTTCCGGAGAAATTGGTCCGGCAGGTCCTCCTGGGCCTCCAGGTCCACGGGTAAGCTACAGGTTTGCAGTAAAGCTGTATTGGTTTCGCTTGCGTCCAGGGGCGCCGCCATTTTGGTTTCCCATGGCAGTGATCACGGTATGATGGGAAGGGGTGTCGGCATTTGATGTGTTGATGTTGACATGGGAAGTCATGAGGGTTGTTGAACAAAACAAATACATGTTCTTTATGTTACAGGCATATCCTTTGCCCGGTCTGGTCGGCTACTGGCCGCTGAATGAAGAACATGGCGCCCGTGACGTCAGCGGCTATGGTAATGACGGAGTGACGTTCAGTACGGGCGTGTCGGAGGGGCCGGGGGGCCAGACGGGGGGCGCCATGTACTTCCATGGCGTCGCTGGTAAGGAATTTTTTCGAATGATGTTATCTACATTATTCGTAGCAACTAGCCTCTACCAGACTCCACATGTCGCTGATAGCCTGATACCATTGTAGAAATTAGTCATATAGTAGTAATATGGCTAATTTGATGACACAGCATAATAGCGAGTTTGCCGACCAAGAAGTACAGTTGGCGCAAACTGTAGTTTTTAGCCGGGTAACTCCTTTTGCAGGTCTTTAGTCTAGTTTGCCATTGTCAACTTCTACTGTTTCCCACGACAAGTAGAGCCTGACAGAGACTATATATAGCGACAGGTCTATTGAAAGATTTGTTCTATACTCAGGTTCTCGTGTGGAGTTCTCCAACAACGGAGCGCTGGACGCCAGGAGTTACATCACCCTACAGGCCTGGATCTACCCACAGGGGACGGGACCCGGGCCGATCTTCAACTACCAACCGGCGGGCAATAATGCATTTGGGGTTCACGTCTGGCTTTATCCTACCGCAAACGACCTCTGGATACGGTAATACATCTTTAGGAAACTGCCAGCTTTACACCGCTAGGTTTGCTGTTTCTGCCATGTTTTATGTTTATGGCTTGCTTCCAAAATAGAACTGACAGGTTTTATTCAATCTTGGATTTGGTAAGGTCACTCTTGACGTGTTTACTGTGGCTGAATATTAACTGTATGGAGTATGCTGGTTCTTTTTCTATTAAGAATGACCGACCGAAATGTCCAAGACCGAGGTCAGCTAACACGGCCTGGGATAACCCAGAATGAGTGGCAGTTCGTCACCGCTACCTATCACCGTACATCTGGGGTCCGGAAACTCTACCGGAATGCTATAGAGGTACCAGCTTCACGGCGTCTAGCGTATTGTTTGCTTGTCGCTATTGAGTCTTTCCCTGTCGCACTACCAAGCTATGAACAAGTCAATCAAAGATGGCAGATTTCACTTCCTTGCCCACCCTGATTTAAACACACACACACACACGAACAACTTTTTGTGTAGACATATGTATGGTTACGTTACCATAAAATGGCGATCAGGTTAACTCTTCACTGTACGTAGTATGCAGCAGCCAACAAAACCTTTCCGCACTATATCCAAACAGATCGGATCTGATGATCTAGACGTAGATCTGGGTACCCAGTTTCCTGCAGCCATGGGGGCCCGTCCGCCATTTACCGGAGACGCCCGGGCCTACAAAGGACGCATCGCCCACATGCAGGTACACTTCTCTTCCATACTTCATGTATGTTTGTGGGTTGTCATTGTTTAGGGGCAAACGTCGACGTATGGAAGCATTTGCCCAAAAGGATGGAATTTGACAGAAAACAATAACTAGTAAGGCCACACTGCCTTAATTTTATGGATGACATCCGCGTTCGCATTGATTTTCGCCTGTTCTGAAAAAAAACTGTAGCCTCATGTCACCCAAGCATCAAGCAGAGGATCTGCTCTCCAGGGCAAGGGGGCATATGTTGAGGACATGGGGACCACAGTGCCATTGTTCCCTCTTAAAGCAAGAATTGCAATAAAAACATTATTGAAATGGCGACGATTGTGTTTTACAGTCTTACTGGAGGTGAACATAAGACAAACCAAGCCTGGCAACAAATAGTCCTGTGGTTTAGCAGTATTTTTCTTTGTTGGGTATTTCTTTTTTTCGCCCTCGTGCTTTTGGGGTCATCCATTAGATTAAGTCAGTGTGGCCTAATAGGAAATGTTGGAGCACAAAACGACAGCACAAGATCGGTAACATGACAGGATTATAACCCAGCAATCTGGCTCTTTCAACGCTATACACAGAGGTTATGTTAACTAAACCCCTCCGCTGTCCTCCAGGTTTACAACGTCGCCCTGACCCAGGCTCAGATCCAGGAGGCCATGGACCGCACCAGGAGCGGCTACAAATAAAGCCTCATAAACAGGTTCAGGTAAGACTATTCAGATTTTTGATAATTTTATTTTTTTGTGCTGGCAATAAAAGTCAAACTGTAATTCGGAATGACTTCTACCTACACAGGTGAACTTTCAAGTTAAGATTAGCCAAGGAGGTTTTCTCAAGGTGATGAAACCTCCTTGGATTAACAAAGAGTCTTTTGTTTTCCAGCCGACAATCGGAAGAGTTTGTGATGACAGCGGTGAAGTGAAACTCGCGATCGGCATGTCTGATTCATCTTACAGCATCTTTAGTCGCATCTATACAATGTTGTTAATGTAGTGGTTTAAGGACGTTTTAAGCAATTTAATGTAATCATTTTTACCTAATCACGTAAATCTAGAGCATTCTTAGAGGACGTTTCTAGCTACGCATAACAAGACTTTGTTTTGTACTTAATCACGTAGATTTTGAGAAATCTTAGCGGTTAAGGATGTTTTGTGCTACGCATACAATAACATGACTTTAATTGTTTCATATATAACGTTAATCACGTAGATCTAGATAGAGCATTGTTAGCACATTTACATCGCCGTTTGTAGTAGGGATACCTATAACGGGATTGACATTTTGTTACGTCATCGCGTCAATACTATAAATTCGGAACAGTAATAATAATAATAACGTTTATTGCAAATTCTTGCCCGTGGGCTAATTGCAGGTAACATAAAAGATACAAACAGTGTAAAAGCAATATCACAAGTGTCTACTCTAGTCTAAAGCTAGTAAAAGCTAACTCTAGATCATGGGTTATTGGGTTCGACTCCTTTTTCGAAGACAGTTGAAGACGAAAGATCCCACCTTTTCTATTATGTGCGGGTTTTGTGATAATACAAAACCAGCGAGCTGAGGAAACATGTAGCTGGTAAAAACGTCGTATTGACAGTTTGATATCAAGAAATACCATCTTTAACAAAGCTACCCTAGGACTCAAAACAATGACTTATCTGGTAACAGTCAGTTTTTTTGGCTTCAACTTTTTGTGCAGCTTACCTATTAGTGACTATTTTCTGCTTGGTGATTAAACAAATGGGAGTGGAGAGTTTGTGTGTACCTTTGTCTTTGACTTTATAACTGCATACAGACTTTCCGTTTCTGCTTGGCTTGACAGAGGAAGAAGAAGACGGCATAGAAGAACACACCAATTAAAACCTATGGGGGAAACATAATTCAACTTTTGATTATGACCCATAGAATGCTACAGACTAGTTAACAGCATATCTGGGGTACTGTTGTGGAACAAATGATCTGCTGTACTAATCTCCAAGCAGATCCTACGGTAGAATTTAAGATAGTATCAACAGCTGGCAGAGGAGTGAAGCCGGCCTAGGAGTGTGTATGCAACCAGTGCCCGTCTGACTCCCTTTGGCCGGTTGTACTATTTTGCCAGCTTTAATCTTAATGGCACCGTAGGATCTGCTTGGAGATTATTACTCAACCTGCCTTGGGGGCAAGTTTTGTCACTCTTGTACGACCAGATTTCATTTCGGCTACGTTTTCCGTGACGCGCATCCATTTCCGTGAGCTGTTCATTTGTATAAAAGAGCGTTTCATAAGAGTGAGGTACAGATTCGCGCTAACGATGAGCTCGGACAAACTCCTCGGGCAAAGGTGCTCCGGCTCCCGCCGGGATCGCTCCCAGTTGTCGGTCGGTTCCCTTGTTGTGGTCTTGTCCGTGGGACTTGCAACCGTCGTCTGCGTGGTGGTTATTTTGGAGCTGAACAAATCAAACTCGGAGCTGTACAAGGTAAACTCGGAGCTCACGTCTCTGAAGATAGATTTTGCCTCGCTGAAGGCCAGACTGGAAGCGGAGAAGGGTGCAGGAAGTTTGGAAACAGCATTTAGGGAGCGACTGGCCGTGGTCGAGACCAGGATTCAAGATGGCGTGTATTTGTCAGGCTGGGAGGGGAATCCGAAGGTGGGACACGTTTTCATAGAGAACTTTCGGCAATTGTACACGGTAAAATGTGTCGCCAACTATCACACATAGTACAGAATGGAGGCGTATGATAAAACTGTACTAAAACAGTAAGGACTAGCATAAGTCTTTTGATATGGCGTTACAGAAAGTTTATTTGTAAGTCCATGCCCGGGGGCTAATTGCAAGTACATGGTACATGGTGGTTACAATAGAATGGGGCTCATTTTCATATATCAATTATTTGCGTATAAACCTCTATGAGTCCTCTCATTCAAATAAGCAACGAAATTCACGCAATTTTGTGTTATCATACCATGCTTTAGGTAATTTATCCTAATGTTTTCTTTGGATTTCGAGACTTTTGACAGATGCTTTGGGTTCTTTTTATGAAGGCCATTCCTGTTCAACCGGGTCCGAGTTGAACTATGACATGACTCGCTGCTATACGCAAAACGTTAACGATTGGCTTATGATAATTACTAGTCGCTCTAGACATATAATTAGCAGTGAACTAGGTTTATATGTACCTAATAAATAGTATGTGTTCTGCAAACGTAAGGGTCCTTATGTAAGTTTAGGCAAGTTGAGAATAACTCTATTGTATGTAACAAAAATACCTGCTATCGGAATGCTTTGGTTTAGATTAATCATTTCATAATTAAAACATAAAAACATTCGGTCTTAATCTTCTGACTGCGTCCTGGAAAGACTGAAATATTCGATAGGTTTTCTCCTTGTTTGCAATTAAGTGAATCATTTCCGTCTGTGATAGAGTGCTAAAAATGGCACTGCCCAAACTGTTACATTTGTTGAGCTACTTATGACCGGTGCAATGGACAAGTAAGTTAAGTGTTCGCCATTCAATCGGCAGATCGTGACTCTGATCTTCAGTTTAGTCAAACCATGAGACTTTAAAACATGGTACATGCTGCTTTCTCCGCTTAGCACTCGGCATTAACGAGGAAGAGTAGGGTAGTTGATCACACACCACTACCAGTGGACTAGCCCTCTGCTACAGCAATTGCACGACGTTGTGTGGCCCAAGGGCTATTGAAACGGACATGGGCGTCGTCCTATGTAACATCTGATACGAGGAAAACTAACTAACCAACTAACTGATTTACTATCGACAGCCAAACGTCCAGACTGACATCGCCTCATCGTCAGAAAAGAACAGTACGGAAGGGAACAATGCCTTGTCCGAAGCAAACCACCCTCGGTACAGGCAGAAGAGATCGGCAAATTCATTGACCCTACCAGTCGGAGGTAAGCCATACCAAAAACTTTAATAAAAAAAATGGTTCAACCTTCCTGACCGCTTGGAGTTCATTATGAAGGCAACTTTTTTCGCCAAACTGTGTTTATTGGCTTTTCGTCTTCCTCAAAGAAGTCAAACCCAACCTGCTTATTTGGAAATAGCCAACACTAGTATTCGAGTATGCTCTTTTTACAATAATATTTATCACTGTTCATTGAGACATGTATGTCTCCTATGTTTATATCATGTACTTGCAATTAGCCTTCGGGCATGAACTTGCAAATTAATTATAGAATAAGCCGCTTAATTGCATACCGCATTTGTCATTCTTGCAATTATGCGTAGTTGTCCAACTGGACCGCGCTGTTTTCGGATAATGGGGTTCCGTGCAATTAGCAGAAGTTTGCGGTAATCCGTTATGCAATTAATTGGCTTCGGCTGTATTATGTATATTTATTCCCACTCTTGCATCAGTCTGGGTTCCCAGGGGCTGTCATCTGTATAATGGTCATTTCTAATTTTGTTGTATTTTGTTTGAATATCAGGCTGTGCCCAAGGCCCTGCCGGCAGAGATGGACGAGACGGCAGAGACGGGCTGCCCGGCCGGGACGGAGCTCCGGGGGTTTCCGGAGAAACTGGTCCGCCAGGTCCTCCTGGGCCTCCGGGTCCTGTGGTCAATTCTAGCCTGGTAACCATACTACTAGGAACTAGCGTGCTATAATTCGAAAGACCAGCTAAATGTACGGTAGGTGGAGAATGGTTGCCAGACTAATTGTAAAATATATTAAAAATATATCTGGACTGGAAAGATAGTTGTAACCGGCTGCAGATTTTGGAATCATGCTTAGACTATATAGCTAGTGACGATTTGAAAACGTTCTAGTACTTTTAAATGGCGCGGATTTGTTTTATATTTACCCACACGCACGCACACGCACACGCACACGCACACACACACACACACACACACACACACACACACACACACACACACACATAAGCACACACAAAACAATTTAATAAGTTCTTCATGTTACAGGCGAATCTTGAGCCCGGTCTGGTCGGCTACTGGCCGCTGAATGAAGAACATGGCGCCCGTGACGTTAGCGGCTATGGTAATGACGGAGTGACGTTCAGCACGGGCGTGGCGGAGGGGCCGGGGGGGCGAGACGGGGGGCGCCATGTACTTCCACGGCGCCCCTGGTAAGGAATTTTTCAACGCTCATTAGTCAAAGCCGGATCCTTACATTTAGGCCCCGTTCATGATGCAAAAATTAGTGCGGATGCATCCGCATTGTTGGCTGATACGGATAAATTTGTGATCATGAACACTCCGAAACGAATTTGATGTGGATTTTTCGGGACCACCTCGCGAGGTGGATTTGAAACGGATTCTTTTTATCCGCATTTGCGACTTCATCATGAACGCAAATGCGGCGTCAATCCGGATTATACCCGGCTACCGCGGGGTCATAGCGCGGGGAATTGGAATGTTTTAACCGTTACTGTCATCGTGAAATCTTGTTATGGCCGATTGCGTTCCATTCCGCGGTTACACACTATTTTCTCGAAAAACAACACCCAGAAGAGCTGGGAAGGAAATTCCCGCCATCTTGAGCACTGTTCCCTGACCTCAACCTCTGACCCTTAAATGAGAAATGCAAAATCATCCGGATCTGAAACGGTTTGCCCGTGGGCATCGTGGACGCGAAATGTAAACCGTTTGCATTCGGATCGTGGTCGGATGTAACCATATGCGGATGCATCCGTATTAATTTTTGCATCATGAACGGGGCCTTAGATCTGGATCCCACTATGACATCCGTATCCCACCATG
>NC_049997.1:6980545-6998873 GCF_000003815.2 Branchiostoma floridae
ACTATGTAGATCCGGATCCCACTATGTAGATCCGGATCCCACAATGTAGATCCGAATTCCACCATGTAGATCCGGATCCCACTATGTAGATCCGGATCCCACTATGTAGATCCGGATCCCACTATGTAGATCCGGATCCCACCATGTAGATTCGGATCCAACCATGTAGATTCGGATCCAACCATGTAGATCCGAATTCTATCATGGTGGAATTCGGATCTATATGGTTGGATCCGGATTAGTTCTTTATCTACGCAATTCGAATAACCTCTACAATGCTCCACATGTTGATGATACCATTGTGGAAATTAGCCATATAGACAGCATGATAGCAATGCCAGAGCCAGAGGAGTTTGCCGGTCCAGAAGTACATTTGGCACAAACTGTAGTTTTTAGCCGGCTAACTCTTCTGGCATGTTTTCTGTCTATTTGGCCATTGTCAGGTCCTACTGTTTTCAACGATATGCCGAACCTGGCAGCCTATATTCTGTTGAAAGATCTGTACGATGCTGTACCTACTGTAGGTTCTCGTGTGGAGTTCCCCAACAACGGAGCGCTGGACGCCAGGAGTTACATCACTCTACAGGCCTGGATCTACCCACAGGAGACGGGAGAAGGACCGATCTTCAACTACCAACCGGCTGGCAGTACTGGCTGGGGGGTTCACTTCTGGATCACTGGTGGCGGAAACAACCTCTATATAACGTAAAGCATTTCTAGGAGTATGTCTTTGAGCGCATTCCATATCTGGGCTTGTCTTTGCTGTCTTGTCTGCATCATCATGGTCCACGACTAGATTACTGACGTATTCTGCTTCTAACAAAGTACAAAATGTACTGATAGCTGTATTTATACATACAGGTATAGTTTTGAGGTTCGTGTTTTGTGTGTTATGGTGCATTTCCGCCGTTATATCTCCAGTATGCAACGTGCTATTGCAATGGTATTTGGTAGATTGGTTGGGTATGGTGGCCAGACGGTCAGGTTTGATTTTGGGCTTATTGACTTTGAACCTGGTACAGAATGTTGATTTTTGTGTCTCCTCACATCTGCTTGAATTTGTCAGGTCTGTTTTTGGTTTAACCCTGGGTTAGATTAGGGTCAGTTGACTTTTGCAATTAGCCAAAGATAAGGGGTCCAGTGTTGTGCTTCTGTAACCTATAGTTGCACTAGTGTATGTCATTTATCATGTATCAGGTTACCTCGCCTCTGTACATAAATGTATTTGCACTGGTGCTGAACATTTTTTTGTCAGTTCTCTTATTGGTGCTTCCAGAGATGTGTTGAAGTTTGCGAGGGTCTCTAAGTTAGCTGCTTACGATAATCATGGGGAAACGAATGTGGAAGCAACTATCCAAACAGAAGAAGAAATGTAGGGAGCGTTATTGTAAAGAAAAGTGGTATGTGCTTTTTTATTGTTCAAGTTGTTAGCGGTATACTGTTGTGTAATGAGAAAGGTATGTGTAAGTTGATATGTGTACTTGTGTCATCATTGCATTTGCTCACTTTTGTACTGATGGTCAAATTAGATATTGTGTCCTGGGTGTTTTATCTGTATCTTATTTGCGCTATATCTCCAGAACAAAACATGCGATCGCGTTGATATTTGGTACATGCCTTGTTGTTGGTAGTTTGACGGTCCGGTTTGATTTTGGGCCTCCTTGTGTATAAACTTGATACTGCAGGTTGCCTTTCTTGAGCAAAGTGGCATTTCTGGCACTATATCTCCAGAACGAAATGTACGATTGTGATGTTTTTTGGTAAATGGGTTGGTGATGGTGTCTCGCTAGCTAGGTTTGATTTTGGGCCTCCTGGTGTTTGAACTTGATACTGCAGGTTGCCCCTTTTTTGTGCAGGGGCATTTGGGCGTTAAACATCCAGATGAAGATATATATCCAGGACAATCAACTTCCACCACCCTTAAAAACAAACAAATTACACAACAACTCTACAAACACCCAATACATTTCATGCAGGTCTGAGGTCTACAAACTCTTGTTATGACTGCTGGACTTATGATTAGCTCACAATCTCAATCAACACTCTTGATCATGACGTGTTTATGCCGAATATCAACGGGAGTATGACGTATGATTCTTCCCAAACCTAGATTGAGTGACCGAAATTCCGAAATGTAGGAAGTATGTTGGTTTGTTTTTTTCTTACTTAGATTTGTCAATCGAAATTCCCAAGCCCGAGATCCACTACAGCAGTCAGGGATAACCCAGAATGAGTGGCAGTTCGTCACGGCTACCTACCATCGTACATCAGGGGTCCAGAAACTCTACAGGAATGCTGTAGAGGTACTTGTTTAGCGACATCTAGCGTGTTGTTTACTTACCGCTATTGAGTCTTTTTAAAAACGCACACACGCACGTAGACAATGAACCCAAAACAACTCTTTTTTTGTGTCAAATATGCTTTTACCATATAACGGGTATCAAGTTAATTCTCGCCATACGAAGTACTAGTATGCCACAACAAAACCTTTAACGTTACATACTTTATCTATACAGATCGGATCTGATGATTTGGGGGACGTAGATCTGGGTACCCAGTTTCCTGTAGCCATGGGGGCCCGTCCGCCATTTACCGGAGACACCCGGGCCTACAAAGGACGCATCGCCCACATGCAGGTACACTTCTCTTTCATACTATGTTTGTGGGTTGTCATTGTTCAGGAGCAAACGTCGACATATGGAAGCATTTCCCCATTGAAAAGGACGGCTTTTGAAAGAAATTAATAACTAGTAACAGGAAAAGTTGGAGCACAAAACAAG
Source organism: Branchiostoma floridae (assembly GCF_000003815.2). Lineage (NCBI taxonomy): Eukaryota > Metazoa > Chordata > Leptocardii > Amphioxiformes > Branchiostomatidae > Branchiostoma > Branchiostoma floridae. The sequence continues at coordinate 6,983,326 of NC_049997.1, forward strand.
CGCACAAGATCGTTAACACGACAGGATTTGAACCCAGCACATCTGGCTCTTTCAACGCTATAATCACTCCATGATCACTCACTCACGGCCCATAACCACAGTGGTCGTAGAGGCTCCACGACATCCATCAGCAGAGATCTTTGCCCATCTCTTTCCAACGTTATAGACAGAGGAAATATTAACTAAAACCCTCCGCTGTCCTTCAGGTTTACAACATCGCCCTGACGCAGGCTCAGATCCAGGAGGCCATGGACCGCACCAGGTACGCCCGCAAGTAAAGCCGCATCAACAGCTTCCGGTAAGACTTTTCAGATATTGATAAGTTATTTTTTGTTCTGGCAATAAAAGTTTTACTGGGATTCGGAATGACTTCTACCAACACAGGTGAACTTTCAAGTTAAGATTAGCCATGGAGGTTTTCTCAAGGTGATAAAACGTCTTAGGATTAACAAAGAATCTTGTGTGTTTCAGCCGACAATCGGAAGTGAAGCCCGGCATGCCTGATTCATCATACAGTATCTGTAGTCGCATCTTTATCATGGTGTTAATGTAGCGGGTTAAGGGCGTTTTGAGCAATGTACTGTATAAACTTGAACCACATACCTAGATAGAGAATTCCTAGTGGACAAATTCGAAAAAGTAGCAATGTACAACAAGCTAGCTGGGAAAATATTTAACTGGGGAAAAAGGAGTATTGACTAACCGACTAATACCAACAGATACTATCCTTAATATTACTAAAACATACCTTTGCCAAATAAACCAGGTTTGTTATGAAGAATGATGCGTAGACAAATGCGTTACTCATTTCATTATCTTTATAATTATATGCTTGGAGTTGTTTTATAAAATTTCGGCATTGATTATGCAAATTAGATCCCAAGTTACAATCAATTGATATCAAATTGTATCAAACATTACGTAAGCTATCAGCATACCAAAAATCATGGTGATCCTTTGATCCATTCTTGACTTATTCTCTTTCAAAGCCTTTAAATTCACCTCTTACTCTCTTCCCTCTTTCTCAGTTACCTGTGACAACTTTGAAAGTACTATAATGAATGCAGTGGATTTGTGAACTTTTCCTAATCAATTATGCAAATTAGCTGTTAATTTGCATAATGAGTATTACATTATATAAGTCTTCACTTAGGCTATTTGCATGCCAAAAATCATGACGATCCATCAACACGTTCATATTTTCTCATTAATTATGCAAATGAGATCGTCATTTGCATGATAAATATGTATTTACGTTTCTCTCTTTCTTAGCTACATATGTGACAAGTTTGAAAGTCCTATCATGGAATGTAGTGGATTTATAAATTTTCCTCATTAATTATGCAAATTAGCTGTTGATTTGCATAATTAGTATACCATTATGTAAGTCATCACTCATTCTATCTACATACCAAAAATCATGACGATCCGTCAACACGTTGTAGAGTTATTCTCGTCCAAAGTTTGAAAGGAAACCGGCGCCTGCAGTTCCAAAAAAGCCGCTAGGGGGCCCAAACTCACAGCACTTACTCTCTGCCTCGATGGCTATCTACCACTCAAAAATCATGATCACAGCATGTCCAGAACACGAGATATCAAAAATTAAGGTTCTGCTGCAGTACCTTAGCAAGCCGCTAGGGAGCCCATTATCGAACTTGACCTTCGTTTTCCCGACCCCTACCCACCTACCAAATATTATTGGGATCCATCCAAGACTTCTTGAGTTATGCTGTTAACAGACAGACACACACACAGACACACACACACACAGACTCACAAGCCCAAAACATAACCTTAGCCATTCTGGCAAACCATTCTGGCAAAGGTAACTACGCCTTAAAACAAAGACTGATCTGATACGTACATAGGTAATACTTAGAATATGTTTGCAGTTTATCACAAACGAACGGCAATACATATTATATCTATAGTATACATTGGATTAAGGGCAGTATAAAACTTATATATACAGTATGGAGCACTACATGTACAGCCGTAGACAATAATACAATGAGGTGCGTTGTAACTTCTTAATGATAACAAAATTACTACTGTTAGCATTCGCTATTTCTTGAAAATAATCAGTTTTTTTCAGGCTTCAACCTTTTTTGTGCAGCTTACCTATTACTGACCATTTTCTGCTTGGTGATTAAACAAAAATGGGAGTGGACAGTTTGTGTGTAACTTTGTGTTTGTTTTGTCATCACTTAGATTGTTGGTTGTATGTAATTGTTTAGTTGTGTGTGTGTGTGTGTGTGTGTGTGTTTTTGTGTGTGTAGTAGCCAAATTGTTGTAATACAATGTAATACTACACTTTAACTTTTGTTATCTCTACATTGTCATACATTCATTATTTATTGGAAGATCTAGGAAGCTCATTTGAAACATCGTTAAAAGCTATTTAATAGTGTGTGGAAATTACTGTCTGTTCTATGGTTCGTGAGACCATTCTGACCAGACCAGAACACCATCCCGCCATCACCGTTAAAAAGACTAATCATTAATTGTTGTGGCTGTCGTCCCTAAATTTCCGACAAGACACTCATAAAATCCACGTTAACATTAACACATCAAAATCGCATTCAAAATCAACATTCTGACATAAACAGACTAATCTTTCATTGTTGTGTGTAGTTGTATGAAGATAGAGGGTTCTCTACAGTATTTTTAGTATTCTTGAAGGTTGGCCAGAATGTTCCAACGTCTATATTGTCCGATATTTCAGTAAAAAGTGAAAGACGGCATTTTAATCAAAGAAAAAACTGTTCATCGACTCCTCCGATATGTGGTGAACTTTCACGCTTCCGACGTCACTGGTTCAACTTTGACACTTTGCCTCAAGTAATGAAGTGATGAACAGGTTAACTGGTTAGACAGCATTTACAGACGCTGTTGTGACGCTGACGGATCAGCACTGCAGGCTTGAAGCTCTCTGACGTTTATGGTTTTCTATTCCGGTCAAAACTCAACTACGCCGTACTTCGGCCAACTACGCCGTACTTTGCCGAACTTGACGCCGTAGTTCACAGAACTGGATCCGATACAGCTTAACTTCCTGAAGTACGCCGTAGCTGCCGCCAGTGAAGTACGACCTGACTCAACTACAATCTGGCCAGTCAATATGGTCCTACCTGTGACACAAAATTGTTAACATCGACTATCATAATTCCACCAGCGCTGACCTGTAAATACTGTCTAAGGCCTGGGTCACATTTCCAAGCCGGGGCCCGGCCGGGATGTTTTAAGAAACGAAAAATCAAATTGTATACCAAGAAAAATACACGAATTATGCCTTTGAATCTTATTTTGACATTTTGTGTATTTTGAAGTCTTTTATATCATTGTTTTTCGCTCCCGATAGCTGCCCGGCCGGGACCCTTCTTTTAAATGTGACCTAAGCCTAACCGGTGTTCTGTAGATGCTATCTAACCTTTCACCTGTCCTTCACTAGCTGACTCGAGGCTAAGTGTCCAAGGTCAGTGGGAAACGAAGATACTCATTGTGTAAGTCAGGATCTAACTTGCATAATGCATCGTTTTCCATGAACTCTCATACATATGGCATTTGTAGCTGAGAAGGGATCGTATATCGTTGGGTAATTTATTTGTATACACACATGACTGATTTGCACAACTGTCCTTGGTGATTTTGTCTCAAGTCAGTGAAGGACAGGTGAAAGATTAGATAGCATCTACAGAATACCAGTTAGAAAGCATTTACAGGTCAGTGCTGGTGGAATTATGATAGTCGATGTTATCAGTATAGAATCATAAAATTCCTCGTCAATTGTGCAAATCAGTCATGTGTGTATACAAATAAATTACCCAACGATATACCTCCCTTCTCAGCTACAAATGCCACATGTATGAGAGTTCATGGAAAAAGATGCATTATTCAAGTTAGATCCTGACTTACACAATGAGTATCTCACTGTCCTTGGTGATTTTGCCTCAAGTCAGTTAGTGAAGGACAGGTGAAAGGTTGGATAGCATCTACAGACCACCAGTTAGACAGCATTCACAGGTCAGCGCTGCAAGTTTGAAGATCTCTGACGCTGTCAACAATTTTGTGTCACAGGTAGGACCATATTGACTGGCCAGATTGTAGTTGAGTCAGGTCGTACTTCACTGGCGGCAGCTACGGCGTACTTCAGGAAGTTAAGCTGTATCGGATCCAGTTCTGTGAACTACGGCGTAGTTCGGCAAAGTACGGCATAGTAGGACGAAGTACGGCGTAGTTGAGTTTTGACCAGAATAGAAAACCATAGACGTTGTCACCAAATTTGTCTCACAGGTGGGGCTGTATTTACTACTTATTTTATGTGAAGGAATGAAGCCGTTCTCTGTCGCCGTGAACAGGGTTTCAAAAGTGACGTAGCCAGTTTTTACACGGAGGCTGGTCACATCGCGCTTTTATACCGTGGCGGTAGTGTTGGGCGGGCCGTGCAGAACCGTCCTTTCGGGGAGGGCCAGTCACAGCCCTGGACAGCGGAGTTCGTGTTTAATACAAAGACTACGTAGTTATCATTTTAGAATGATGTACTGATGTATCCTGAAAACGATCAAAACAGTTTTAACTGTCAGAAGCTTGCCCTCAGTTAAATCTTCTGGTTTTCAAAAGGACGGTTGTTGTAACATCAATGGTACTAAAATCTTGTTCTCGGTGTACATAGTGTTTGGGGCAAAAATACGTGTACGTGTGAAAGTGAGGTATAAACTGGTGTGGGTAAGTCATCGGCACATTGTAGTACAGCTATGTCGTAGTTTGTACGAAAAGACGTGAGCGAACTAGCCTGGGTACCATTCCCTCGCTGTCGGCTTTGGGGTGCTTTACCCGGCCGAGTGCTTAGGCACCGACCCGCAACTGTCAGCCTGTCTGATTAGCTGCACTTTGAGATTTCGCCGCTAAAGCTTGTAGCTGGCCTTTGGAGTTAACCTAACCCCGTAAGAACTCCCCCCGGCCTGTACTAATTAACTGCACGGGCGGCCACCCCGCCCCCACCGCCGAGGAGCAACTCGAGCGCCTCGATGGTATGGTACCCAGGCTAGAGCGAACCACAAAGTAAAGCCGAGTAAAGCCAGTTTGAACTATGTCGCAGTCCGAAAAAGTACGTCGTTAGTTCAGGCTGAAGTACGTCGCCATTAAATTTCAACTGGAATGAAGAAAAAAATACTGGAACTCATAAGCGAGTTTTGAAGTGTAATTGTCGCCACTCCCAAAGGTGTAACTGTGACATTCCAATGGTATGACTCACAGTAGGCGTGTGGGAACAGACGAGGTTGGCCTCATGTCATGCAGAAGTGATTCCGCGGTGGCTCAGCACTCATAAATCTCTGACAGGGCTGTCCGATTTGTGCCTCACAGATGGGGATACATTAGGTATATCCATTGTATAGATCCTAGATCTTAGTGAGATTTTCCAGGCTAGAAAGCATTACATATTTTTTTATACTTGCAAGCATGTGTTGGCAAGGCTGCCAACTCCGTTTGAAAAGAAAAACAGTTTTCTACGCTTTGGGATAGACATTTTCGTTAACTAAATACTTTAACCAGTTTTCAACTACAAAGCGTTATGCTGGAATGTTACTAGAATTTCGGTGGGTTTATGTAGATGGAAAATCATATACGTGTCAAGTTAGGTGGGGTAACCGGAGAGGTAAGTTTTTTATGGACGTGACCAGATCACTAATTACAGTCAGGGTATTTGATCTACTGATGAACCACATAAACTTACCTGAGCCTGCGCCAGGCACAGAAATTAAGAAAGGTTACTCATAGTGTCTTCTACAGACTTTTAGAACTGTCTTCTAGTGAGAAATGAAATAGTGGGGTTCACTATCAAAAGACTTTAACATCTGTCTTCAAGTTGAAAAATGAGAAAGATTGTGTTCTCATTGATTCACTTGTAAGAGATATACTAGTGACAAAATGAGAATCTGTCTCTTCCGAGGATTCTATCTCGTTTAATTCACTAGTGAGAGATTGATCTAATGGTAAAAATGAGATAGAGAGGTTTATCTCATATAATTCCCGAGTTAAAGAACAATAAACTGGTGAATAACATACTATTGTTACATTCGTACAAGTAGTTAGCACGGTTATTGACCTTTTGTCTGGTCGGCTACTGGCCGCTGAATGAAGAACATGGCGCCCGTGACGTCAGCGGCTATGGTAATGACGGAGTGACGTTCAGCACGGGCTTGGCGGAGGGGCCGGGGGGTTTTAAAGAACGCTTGCAGATAGATGTGCAAAAGTCAGGTGTGACGGGTCGTTCGGTGTAATATAACCAGCTGCTGCCGCGCCGCGTGCCTTCGAAGCTGGTGTGTTACGCCGAACGGCGGTTATACCGGCTATATAGATACAGATACAGATAACCCCTGATTTGTATGATAAAATTTGATTATATAAGGCATCTCCAAAGCTATCTCGCTCGTTCACAGCCCATGAGAAAAACTATCTGCATTCCAAATACCATGACAACCTGTCAACCCAAATTATTCTACTCCAAAGAGATGATGCAACTACATAGGCGCGGAAAAATTCCTGTAGAATTCCTGACAATTTTGCCAAACGGACGTATCAGATACTGTTAGGCTAGCGAAAAGACGTGAGCGAACTACAACTAGTTACTAGTTCCAAGTAAAGTCGTATTGGAGCCCGTTTAGTGAATTACGTACGCCATAGTTCGAAAAAGTACTCCTGTTCAAAATCCGCGAAGTTTGTCCACGACACGATATTTTTTTTGTGATAAACTCAAACATTACAGACCGAATTTAGGTACATGTTATCAGGATTTTTATGTGAATCTATCCACTGTAGTTCTTCTTGGTCAAAGTGCCAAGGTAAATTATTTAGAACGAATAAGGTCCAACAACACCAGGTGTCTAAAGACAACTGTGACAACTGCATCAATCCACGCCGCAGGCCGTCGCGCACATCCGCTGTTAGAACAACGACTAACTAGAAATGTTATCTTCAGCCCGTTGCCTTCATGGGAAACCTTTCACGGCATTCTCCCATCACGCACATCCGCTGTTAGAACAACGACTAACTAGAAATGTTATCTGCAGTCCTGTGCTTCCATAGGACACCTATTGTGGCAATCTCTATAAGCAGATCTTCGTGGGCAAAATTGTGACGGTTCCTGACTGGACATGTAATTGTTTAGCCCCGAACATTTATCTCTACATCAGATCTACAATGGGTTTGTAAGTTTACCCGGACACCTTACCACTTCGTTGGTTTTTAAGAAGGGTTACAAGAAAGTGGTAATATTTTGGGGGGTTATAAAAAAGTGAGATGTTGACATACAAGGAAAAGACAGACTCTGCGTAGACATTGTGGTACGTATCTACAAAGAAATAATTATTTTGTAAATCAGTTTTGGTAGAGAATCTGTTCTTACATCAATGGAAGCGAGGCAGGTTGTAACAGAAACGGACAGCTAGGAAAATGTAAGGACTTTGCCTCCCAACATCTGCTTGAAGATGAACCTCTACGTGCACCAGTGAGGACATCAGCTAAGTGACAAGATTAATGGCTCGTCCACTCCTTATTCTATATATATCCAATAACAATGACAAACCTTTACACTTAATTACTTCTGGCTCCATGATTGCAACAAGATAAGTTGTCTGTCCGTCCACACCCATGGGCCGGTCACGCAGTACTAGTTTGTCGCCCAGAACAAAGACGACTTTTTCGTAATTACTAATGTTGATTCACAGCTGCACAAACGCAATGCAACGCATACGATATAGAGGTGGGTTTACACCTGCGTATATATTTAAGTCCGTATGAGGCGAGCATGGGAGTATTTACCTCTACCAGGCCCCACAGGTCGTTGTAAAAATAATAGAAATTGGACAAACGTAAACAGGTAACATGTCGGACGAGTTAGCTGGGTCGCTAACCATACTTCTCGGTCATCTTACTCATCTGGCATGTTATGTATCTATATTTGTCCAATTTGTACATTTTTCCCGCGACACGTGGAGCCTGGTAGAGACTAAGAGCTTCATACGCACATCAAACGGACTTGAATGTATACGCATGTGTAACCCCACCTTAACCTCCTAGTAATAACATCCTTATTCACACAAAAGGTCTCCTATCAAATAAGAGTTTCTTTCTATATCTGCTGCGACTTTCTTATGTTAAAGACAGGGTCATCGAGAAAACCTTCTTCACGAAGGATAATGCAATTTCTCCGGCTAGCGTCATACCTAATTACATTCGATGGTATACAGGTCATTACTTTTGAACGTCTCTGACGTACTACATACGTCCGGTAACTACTCTGGTGGATGCACCGACGGCGCACCTTGATAAATTTACATGATAAAGAAAGTTTTTGCCGCAGCCAACTAGAGAGAGCTACGTCATCAGGGGTGCAGTTTTTGATCGTAATTCTTCTGATCTGTTATAAAAGGGGACGCTACCGGCCGCGCACAGGCAGTTCTGGTGAGGAAGGAACACCTGTTAGTCCGTCGAGCCCATCCGATCGTCCGGCGCCCCGAGGAATCAAGACAACCGTGAGAGTCGAAACGTCTTCCCTGTAGGACAAGGTGAGAACATTTTTTTCACATTATAGACTTGCTATCATACAAGCCACCATTACGGTAATCTTACTACTGTTTTCCTGTGCTGCTTTCGGCCTGTCTTCCGAAGTGTAAAATAGCAGCTACATACCGTAAGATCACAAAACAAACTACCAATATCCCGACCACAAATATGATTTACATTCGGGTAATGTTAATATTACGCCACCTATAACAAAGCCTGACGTAGTTACCGTCACATGCACAGTGATCGCACGTGTTCTAAGCTAGAGATTAGGCAGTCTATTTGTCACTGATATTTATGTCACAAAATCCATGTCTTTTGTCTCGTCTGGGCCACGACAGTGCCAACAGTAGTCGAGGTAGATCTCGTCGACCAAAACACCTACTCAACTTTTTATTACCAAACTACGGTTTTGCCGGACCAGGCCAGTTCACAAAACAACCCCATACCTACCTACCGTACCTACTTTTTCTTGGCAACACAAGACACGTGTGGGATCGGGTGGGTAGCCACGCGCATGTCGCATATCACAGACACTCCGGCCAATTTTTACCCAGCCTCCCCTAGACTTTCTGACGGGGGTTAGAGTAGTGACATGTGGTAAAATATGGGAAATGATTGGCCAGGAGAGTCAGTCCGTGGAAAGGGTATCATCGCGCGGGCAAATGTATTACCCTGTGGTAACCGCCTGGCAAACTTTCTCCTTGACGGATCTTGAAGAGGATATTTCTTATCCACGCCATGCGCCAGGCACAGATCGGGCCAATCGAATCCACCCATTCCTGATATACTATACTGTATATCCAACCCGCGCCCGGCTTTCTTGATTTTTCGGCGGAGGCGCGAACCAACAACACTAGGCTGAGTAGCTGATAACTTTATGTCCTGCATTCCCCACCGCACGTACTGACAGCAGACCTGGGCGTGTTGGCCGCCGTCACCCACTAGTCCTAAAACGCAACAGCGAAATTTGCCGTAAAATGCAACCATTTCCTAACCGCACCAGCAACGGTCTGTGCCGAGCCAGTCGTCATTCTCGCTCATTCCGCACATCCTACACGAGGATCTCGCCCGCACCAGGCACAAGTTGGTTAAATTCGCCAACCATACAATAAATATAGCACTTGTACCGGTATAGTTTTTTTTGTGTGTGGGGGGGGGGGGGACCAACAGACCGGGTCGACCAGGGCTGCCACACCCACATATCTACCATTTTCCTCACCGCGCCAGGAACCTGTGGGACCTTATAGGCATACCCCATAACCCCATATCTGACCAGTAATGTCAAGACTGCACAAGACACGGGTTACGGGCCTGGTCGAATCGTCCATCCGAGTCGAATCGTCGGCCATCTCGTCTATACATCTAGTCTGCGTAACGCAGGGGGCGGGGCCGGCGAAGTCACGTACAGTAGGCGGACCTCGCGCCACAATGCTTAGCGCCACAAGCGGTATTTATTCACCCAGCTGCACATCGCAAATTTAATGTCCTGACCACAACAGGCATAGGTCTAGAGTCTAGTAGTGTGGGTTTTCAACATTACACCACACACATAATCTGTAATTTCTTGGCTGCACTAGGTACAGTACAGGGAGGGGTGGTCAGTGTGCACTCTGCTATTGACTGCTCCTTCAACATAATGGGGCGACCACCAGTCACAAATTAATAATTTAGCTTGTCCGACGTGTTGGTGAGCTCAAAATGGGCATTTTCGGCCGAAGAGCGACCGACGTCCTGGCGATTTTGTGGGCCTGGGAAGGTTTTTAGCAGCGCGGTCGACGTTCGCCGGTCCCTGAAAGCTGCGTTTTAATTCAGCGAAGCCTCGGCGACGATTTTTTAACTTTTAATGAGATTTGGATTGAGCTATAGCCATATCCTTTTAATGTTATTATTTTTAGTGTTCCCACCCACACCACTCGTGCCCTTCATATTTCCCACAACTTAGAAACCAAAGTTGGTCTAAGTATTTGCTTTTTACCGGGTTAGTCGATTCTCACTTCGTCCATGTCCAAGGTATCTCATTGGGGATTTATTATCATTAGTGTTGGACAGACGTCGCCCGAGCCCCGTCCAGTTTGTGAAAAGGCAGATTCTTAGCGAAAAATACAGCCGATGCTCTGCCGATGTGGAAATTCGGCGAGCTCTAGCGATCTTCAAATTCAGCCGGCGTTCACTTGAATTGTGACGTAGGCTTTATGATTCTCTAATAATTTGCATTTTGCCGCTGACCTAAGTACCGTGAAGTCGAGTCTAGTCAGCCGCCATCAGTGTGATGTTTTATGTGGCTTACGGTGTTAGTTGTATAAGTTCATAGGTCAGTTGTGCCTCCATAGGTGAACGCACATGTTAGACCTGTTCAATTTACCTCCTTCGCATTAGGCGAAAATCGATCGGAAGACTAGTCTACGAGCTCTGGATGACATTTTCGTGAGTAAGCCGTCCGGTGTTCTCACAGTCATCTTGCGATTTTTAGGAATCGCCGGCGATTTTCAGGGGTCGTACGACGGTCGCGGTGCAGCGAAACATGTTTTTAACATAAGCGACAAGTCGCATGAGATCTCTGAGATCGCAGAGCTCGTTACCGAGTCACAGATCGTGCGTGCAAATCGTGCGTACCTCGCAAGGGTATCGGTCGACATTCGACTTATAGTCATGCGTCAAACCAGCACAGACCTAGTTATCAATCATCGAGCGCAAATTGTATGGCGAACGCCCGTCAGTCGGGCGACGTTCGGACGACGTTCGCCCGACGTCCGTCTGTTTACAAATATTGAATGTCTTGGAATGTGAGGGTAATTCTGACATTGTGGCCCCTGTGGCAGTATGCAGGCTTCCTTTGTGACACAATTTCTTTTCTTTCGTCATTTCTAGTATGCCCGCGCATTCCATCAATTGGTTAAAAAGATTACAACAACAAAAGAAACAACATTTATTGATATCTTGCCTTTCTGTGAGGAACGTTTTGTGTTACCTTGTCCGCGGGCAAGAGGTCATGGGAGGTTCATTATCATAGATTTATTCACCAACGATCGCACGAGCCTCGTTTATATGCGACGGGGACAGTTTTGGGGCGAAAAATACCATCTTAAGATCTTAAAATCAACCGACCTTCCTGTGATCGCGAAGTACGTCCGAAGATCGTATATAATGTGATGGGGGTACTCATACTTTTAATGTAAAGAATGATAACTTTGTCGCGCTTCTTTAAATCACAAGTACTGCCCAAAAGTTACCTGCTTAGTGGTTTTGTATGATGTGTGAGGTATCCTCCTTCTGGAGAGAAGGGTTTAACGTTAAATTGTTTATGAGATAGGGGTTACCAATTCACTATCAAAAGACTTTAACATCTGTCTTCAAGTTGAAAAATGAGAAAGATGGTTTCTATCTCATTGATTCACTCAAAGATATTGGTATACTACTGACAAAATAAAAATCTGTCTTCAAGTGAAATAAACGAGATAGAGGATTCTATCACGTTTAATTCACTAGTGAGAGATTGATCTACTGGTTAAAATGAGATAGAGAGGTTTATCTCATATAATTCCCGAGTTAAAGAACAATAAACTGGTGAATAACATACTGTTGTTACATTCGTACAAGTAGTTAGCACGGTTTTTGACCGGGCTGAGCTTATGTTACAGATGAATCCTTCGCCTGGATTGGTCGGCTACTGGCCGCTGAATGAAGAACATGGCGCCCGTGACGTCAGCGGCTATGGTAATGACGGAGTGACGTTCAGCACGGACGTGGCGGAGGGGCCGGGGGGCGAGACGGGGGGCGCCATGTACTTCCACGGGAACCAAGGTGAGGACTAGGGCTGGGTACCGGTACAGAAAATTCAGGTCCAGGTCCGGTTCAGGTCCAGAGGGTCAGGTCCAGGTGCGGACCTGAACCTGATTCAGTGTGTGAAACCTTGTGAATGGACGATGCTCAAAACAATGGTTCATTTCGTTACAAAGAAAGTATCCGACTTCCCCTGGCGTTTTAAAATCCTACAAGGCTAACTGTGTCTGTACGATTGATTGTAAAACTAGGTAGAAATGACAACAGACTCTACTCTTCTTCGCTCTTGTTATTTTCCTCGACCGGAAAACGTGTGAATGCCTGATGATACGAGGGTGAGTCAGAAAGTAATGCAAGTGGTTTCATAACAGAGTCGTTCTTTGATCGAATGAGTTGAAATTTGGCAAAAAGGTTAAGACATATCTTCTCTTGAGATTGAAATATCAAAATTTGTTGCTCATTATTTTATGAGTGACTGAGCTGCTTTCAAGGTGACCACACCCTTGGTATCCCGTCAGAAGAAAAGAGAGGTCCAATTAACGTACAATTAAGAATATCCCTAAACCAATGTTTGCTATTGTAGGAGACTAAGCCTGCACATGTAATAAGCTGCATTTCTCTATAAGCCACACGCTTAATTTTAACTCTGAAATCCGAGCAGTTTTTCTTTTTTCGTTGCTGGTGTAGAGTGAGGTATACGCGGTCTTCAGGGTCATGAGATCTGCGGTGTTATTATTAAAACTTTCCGTAGCCTTCTTTTCCATTAACAAAGAGAAATGAAACTTAGCACACTTTTTGGCCTTTAAACAGTTAATAACTGTGTAAAGTTTCGTTTCTTTTGATTAATGGAAAAGTAGTCTTTTAACCATTAACTCACGAATACGCGTATAAATCCAACAGCTCTATAACACAACTTACTGCATCCTAGCAGCTGTAAATAAAGAACTATTACGAGTTTAGAGATGAAAATTGGCACGCAATTTATAGAGACATTTGGTATCATACATGGGTAATTTCAACTTCCTACAGTGATTTTTAGTGGGTCAGATTTAGAGGAATCGCTAGTCTGACAAGGTACTAAGGGTGTGTTCATCTTGAAATCAACTCAGTTGCTCATAAAATAATAAAGACCAGATTTAAAACATTCAATCTCAAGAGGATATATATCGCTACTTTTGTGCGAAATTTCAACTCAATTGATAATAAAACGAGTCTGTTATGAAACCACTTGCATTACTTTCTGACTCACCCTCGTACAATCTGTTCATTTTTCCAATAGGTCCAACATCCGGTACACCGAATGTTTTCAGGTCCGGTTTTTCCGGACCGGTCCAATAAGAAAAACCGGTTTTGTTTTTTAACCCAGCCCTAATTCGTATATAACGACTGGCATCTTCCAGGCTCCGCCAAACTGAGCATGCCAAAGGCTCTGAGCTTTTGGCGTCACGGTTAGCGGAGCTGGGTTTCTGATCTGGCTGCCCGAGTTCGAATCCCGGGAGACTGTTTCTACTCGCCTCTCTTACGTTTGACACAAGCCGCTGGTACCATTACAGCGATTGGTCATAGCATGATAGCAAAAATGTCAGAGAAGTTTGCCAGCCCAGAAGTACAGTTGTCGCAAAATGTAGTGTTTGGCCAGCTATCTCCTCTGACATGTCTTTTGTCTATTTGGCCATTGTCAATTTCTACTGTTTTCAGCGACATGTGAAGCCTGACGGAGGTTATATACCGACATTTCTATTGAAAGATCTGTTTTTGAACCCAGGTTCTCGTGTGGAGTTCCCCAACAACGGAGCGCTGGACGCCAGGAGTTACATCACCCTACAGGCCTGGATCTACCCACAGGGGACGGGACCCGGGCCGATCTTCAACTACCAACCGGCGGGCAGTGCTGGCCACGGGGTTCACTTCTGGATCCATCCTACTGGAAGCGACCTATTCATACGGTAGGTAAAAGTTCTAGGAATATGAGTTATGACCATCTTTAGCTTATTTGCATAATTAATGAGGAAAGTTTATAAATCTACTGCAGTCCATGATAGTACTTTCAAACTTGTCACATATGTAGCTGAGAGAGAGAGAGAAATGTCAAGACATATCAATTATGCAAATGGTGATCTCATTTGCATAATTAATGGCAAAATATGAACGTGTTGATGGATGTGCATGATTTTGGTATATAAATAGCCTAAGTGAAGACTAACATAATGAGATACTGATTATGCAAATTAACAGCTAATTTCCATAATTGATTACAATATTCTATCACAGCAGTTTGGTCTTGACATTTGGGTGGTAGATTTTAGCGCTATGGCAAACATGTAATTTTAGATCTGCAAGGGCGCTTTTGTCAAGACATTCCTATGAGGATAACTGCAGAAATGAATGTCGAATTTTTATCATTTTAGGCATGTAGGTAGCTTAGGCCAGGATGTTCATAATAACAAGATTTGGGGCCCCTAGCATGTCATTTGCATAACATTTACAAAAGCTCTTAATATTTCATGGAGGTATGAGGTCGTCGAACTCTAGTTGATAAGAATCTGTGTGATTCTATAAAAAATACATAAATAAAATGTAAGGAGTAGCACCTTTTTTGTCTACAGACATCATTCTACATAACAAACCTGGTTTATTTGGCAAAGGTATGTGTTCGTGGAACTCTAGTTCAATCTTGATTTTGACTGCTAGACTTGAGCTCACTATTGACATGATTATCGTGACCTATTAAGTGAATGGAGTATGCTGGTTCTTTTTCTATTAAGTTGGACCAACCGAAATACCCAAGGCGAACATTGGCTACATCGGCCTGGGATAACCCAGAATGAGTGGCAGTTCGTCACGGCTACCTACCATCGTACATCAGGGGTCCAGAAGCTCTACAGGAATGCTATAGAGGTACCTGCTTCATGGCGTCTAACGTATTGACTCCTTCCATGTTTGATACAGGCCGTACTACCATATACTGTTATAACTATGTGCAGGGCAAACAAACACACACACACACACACACACACACACACACACACACACACACATACATACATACATACACACACACACACACACACACACACACACGCACGCACGCACACACACACACACTCACACATACACACACACATATATACATACACACACACACTCACACACACACACACCAAACACACACACACATACACCAAACACACACACATACA
>NC_049997.1:6998973-7000833 GCF_000003815.2 Branchiostoma floridae
CTATACAGATCGGATCTGATGATCTAGGAGATAGAGATCTGGGTACCCAGTTTCCTGTAACCATGGGGGCCCGTCCGCCATTTACCGGGGACACCCGGGCCTACAAAGGACGCATCGCCCACATGCAGGTACACTTCTCTTTCATACTTCATGTATGTTTGTGGGTTGTCATATATAGTTTAGGACCAAACGTCGACGTATGGAAGCATTTGCCAAAGAGAATGGCATTTGACGGAAAATAATAACTAGTAACAGGAAAAGTTGAAGCACAAAACAAGAGCACAAGATCGGTAACATGACAGGATTTGGACCTTTACATCTGGTTTCTGGGACGAACACCCAACGACCCCACTAATATATACAGTAGTTATACTAGTAGTAGTGCTAGTAGTAGTATCAATATTAGTACTATTAGTACTGATTGTAGTAGTACTAGTAGTAGCACTTCTAGTAGTAGTTGTAGTAGTAGAAGTAGTAGTAGCAGTACTGTAGTAGTAGAAGTAGTAGTAGATACTCCTTACACTTCCTTGGTCTATCTCGACCTCTGTTGGTTGGTAACAGCAATTTAGAGATAATGTTGATGTAGACACTGGCCCTTTCAACGCTATAGACAGAGGAAATGTTAATAACTAAAACCCACCGATGTCCTTCAGGTTTACAACATCGCCCTGACCCAGGCTCAGATCCAGGAGGCCATGTACCGCACCAGGTACGCCCGCAAGTAAAACAGGTTCAGGTAAGACTATTCAGATTATTGACAATCTTATTTTTTGTGCTGGCAATAAAAGTTTTACTGTGATTCAGAATGACTTCTACCATCACGGATCAGCCAAGGAGGTTTTCTCAAGGCGATGAAACAGGCCTCGAAATTCATTTTTTGGGATTAGGTGCACCCTGGTGCATCCAGCTTAAAAAATTGGGTGCACCAAAAATTTTTGGGGTGCACCACTTAAATGAAAGTAGAATGTCAGAAAAACCAAATAACAAAACTTTAAGTTACAAGCTATCAAATTACCATGACAGACATTTTTATTATCTTTCTAACACTTGGATGTCAAGAATATGATGTACACTAGTATACTTGATATCTTTACATGCATAAACCTAAGAAAATATTTGGGTGTACCCTGTCCACCCACAGAAAATTATTTGGGTGCACAGCTCCAATTTTGGGTGCACATGCACCCATTATTTCGAGCCCTGTGAAACCTTCTTGGATTAACAAAGAATTTTGTGTTTTCCAGCCAACAATCAGAAGAGGTTGTGATGATGGTGGAGAAGTGAAGCTCGCGATCGGCTTGTCTGATTCATCTTACAGCATCTTTAGTCGCATTTATACAATGGTGTTAATGTAGTGGTTTAAGGGCGTTTTAAGCGACGCATAACAGTACTTAAATCGTTTTATACTTAACCATGTAGATCTAGAGCATTTTAGTATACGTTTTGAGCTACGCATAACATGACTTTAATCGTTTCGTACTTAATCACGTAGATCTTGAGCACTGTTAGTGGACGTTTCTAGCTACGCATAGTAAAATTTTAATCGTTTCATATATAGGCACGTAGATCTTGAACATTGTTAGCAGTAAAGGACGTTTTGTGCTACGCATACAATAACATGACTTTAATTGTTAATACATACATAATCACTTAGATCTAGATAAAACATTGTTAGCACATTTACATTGTCGTTTATAGTAGGGATACCTTAAACAGGATTAACATTTTGTTACGTTATCGCGTTATACTATAAATTTGAAACAGTAACAATTTACTACATGCAAGTATGTAGCTGGGGATAAGGTAGTATAGACTAACAGTCTAATATCAAGAAATACCATCTTTAAAATCTCTAACCTA
>NC_049997.1:7001189-7003494 GCF_000003815.2 Branchiostoma floridae
ATTTTAATCGTTTCAATTATAGGCACGTAGATCTTGAACATTGTTAGCAGTAAAGGACGTTTTGTGCTACGCATACAATAACATGACTTTAATTGTTAATACATACATAATCACTTAGATCTAGATAAAACATGGTTAGCACATTTACATTGTCGTTTATAGTAGGGATACCTTAAACGGGATTAACATTTTGTTACGTTATCGCGTTATCCTATAAATTTGAACCAGTAACAATTTACTACATGCAAGTATGTAGCTGGGGATAAGGTAGTATAGACTACCAGTCTAATATCAAGAAATCCCATCTTTAAAATCTCTAACCTAGGCCTCAAAACATAGACTTATCTGGTAACCTCCAGTTTTTCAGGCTTTAACTTTTATGCTCAGTTTATCTAAATTAGTAACTGTCTATTTTTTGCTGGGGGGTTAAACAAATGGGAGTGGACAGTTTGGGGGTATATTTGTCTTTGTTTTGTTTTGTTTAGCCATCACTTAGTGTGTGGGTGTTTGTGTGTCTGTTGCGTGTGTATGTGTGTGTATGAGTGCGTGTATGTATATATATCTGTGTGCGTGTATTTTTGTATGTCTGTGTGTCTGTATGCGTGTGTGTGTAAGGTGGGGGGTATGTCTGTGTTTTTTTGGGGGGGGGGGGGGGGGAGTGCGTGTATGTGTGTACGTCTGTATGTGTGTACGTGTCTGTGTCTGTGTGTCTGTGTGTATGTGTATGTGTGTATGCCTGTGTGTGTTTGTGTGTCTCAATGTTTTTGTGTCTATATTTGTCCGCGTGTTCTTAACAATAAAAACGCACGGACTAAACCACCGGCTCCTGCCCTTGTACAGAACCATGTTTCCGAGCATGTGATGCTGTAAGAACTGGACCCGGTCTGCAGAATAGTCGCACAGTTCACACCTGAACCGGCCCTGAGGCCTGGGGTCCATGTGTACCCGCCCATGCTGTCTCAGACTCGTCTTGTACTTGGACTTAAATCAAGTAATTTCATGATGAAAATTTCTGATGTTTTTTTCACAAATATAGGAGCTGGCGCGATTCCAATAATCATCTAGGTATAATATTGTAGAACAGTACATTATTCCATAGGGTCCCGGAATATTGGTTCACTTTTGGGAAGAAGTTACTGTTAACATGTTTCATTTTCACGCAGGGGTGATATGGAACAGTCCAATGGGGAAGGGTATGGGTGAAATATGTTTTATTCGCTCTCAAACAAATGTCGGCATTTCTCAATTTTTTATTTGAATTTATCACAGAATGAATAGAGGGCTAAACAGGTGCGAACACACCTTTGCAATTTGCCTTTTATGCACATAAAAGCATCAAAGGTACGTGTATTTTTATTTCTTTACAACATGGCTACATTCCTTTACTACCAAGGACTATCATGAGCCGCACAACAACCTTGAGTACAAAGTTGCGTTTCACCTTTGTCCAAGTAGGTAAATATTTAATATTTAACCTCCTTGGTTGACCTTCACAAAAGACGTTTCCTGGTCCCAGCTTTCTCCCTGCACGTAACCGCCAGCGACATGGCGATGTTTACCGGCCTGTTCTTGGTGACTTTGGTGTCCTTAAGCTGTGCCCAGCCGATCTCCAGTCTGCCAGACCACAGTTGTATTTGTGACGTCAGTCCCGTGGTGCACTGTAACAACGACAGCGCGCTGAGGGCGGAGCTCGACCTGCTGAAGGACGTCGTGAGACAACTTCTTCAGGCGGGGTCGAACGTCTCAAGCGCAGGTCAGCAGATTTAGACATTCTTAACTAGCCATAATTTTTTTCAACTTCTTCGCTGGTTTGCTAGTTTCAAAGTTGGTTATGGTTAGGCCGGAGAAGGGAGTTCGTCGTGGATGGAGTTTCGCCCTATAAAATAAAAGCCAGCCCTGCTCGAATTCTGCGAAGGAACCTGAAAATAGCATGTCTTTTGTTTGTATCTTAGGCTGTGTCTCACAAGGACCTACCGTCAATTCTAGCCTGGTAACTGAACTCGGCCCAAAACGTTTGGAATATCAACTTCGGTTGATCCTATTTCTGTTGTTTTTGCATCAATTTCAATGCATTATATATCACTAGAAAGCTTACGTGATTTTCTTTCCAATGGTATCAAATTCATTATCATTATAAACCCATAGAACAAGCACCAGGCCTGCTTACTTGAACGGGTCACCAAAAAAAGTGCTTAAATTTCCCCGCTTCTGTTCAACACTGTATCGTCCGGTTGTTATGGCCGCGGGTAAAGCCCCGGTCACAAGAATCGTACGACGTCCTTGCGATGGCATATTACGCCTATCG